>NW_027150060.1:0-125505 GCF_031143425.1 Pleurodeles waltl
CATTGATCTTCTCTGTGCCTCTGATGGTGAGTCTTTGGTCTTCTGTGTTCTGTTTCTGCCAGGCTTTTGATGGTATTGGTGCCGCCCCAGAAATCGTGGCAATTTGCTGTGTCATGATATAGTGGGCGGTACATTGTCTTCCGCCCGGCTGTTGATGGCTGCCGCCGTGGTGAGTGGTGTTAATGCCCTGGCGGATGGTGCGGTACATTGGCTGTCTATGGGAGTTATCACCGCAATGGTCATAATTTGGCTGTAATTATTGCCAGTCTGTTGGCGGTATTACCTCCACTTTAACAGTCACCGCCGATGTCCAAATGACCACCTATGTGTCTAGAGGTTTAGAGAATCTATATGATCTGAGCTCAACAAAGTGGACTCACCAAAGAGGAATCTATGATGAATCGTTGGTCAACATTGCCACTGTCTATTCTTGCATGTGTGGTCTTGATTACCATTTCAATACTTCCTTTGCATCGTGTGTTCTTTATTCTACGTCTTTTAATAAAAAGGTTGGAAATGTATTTCCATGGCCCATTTAGGAAAATAAAAATTCTGGTTTGGCACTGTCCACTTTATATCTACCAAACCAAGATGTGGGACAACGACTTCCTTATGTCTGATTGTACTATTTCATTGTGTTTGCGATCCTATGTTCAAGATTTAAAACATCTTGTGAAATTTTTAAAAATAATATTATATAATTTATGCTTTCGGAAGAAATGCTTGATAATGCAATGCACATGCCTGGGTACCCAAAGAAAGTGAAAGACAAAACTTTGATCTGGCTTTTCAGAAGGAAAGTATTTTTTTTAAGAAACTTAACATTTCTAAGATTCCCAATCTAAATTAGGTGATTTGGTCTCAGCAAAACTATGGCTCTCATTACAACCTTGGCGGTAAATGCTGCCGACCGCCGTGCTGACTGCCACCAAGACACCACGACCGTGGCGGTATACCGCTACCCGTATTATGAACCACACAGAGAAATCCGCCACTATACAGACACCCACACAAGTCCGCCATCCCAAAGGTCAGTGATAATTTGGCGGTACCAAAACCCACACCGTTACGCCAACAGAAATACGCCCACAGCATCAGATCCCACAAATCACCACGGCAGTCTTTCAACCCCGGTAAACCATTGGCGGTACACACCACTGCGCTCAAAATACACACACACTAACAAAACTACACCACAATGGACAATTCAAATACACACACCTGACACACCACACCCACCCACCCACAACACTATAAAACACACACCCACAATACCCACAATCCCTTACAATAACACAAAATATTGCCAACTGAGAGAGAGACAAGCCAGGAGCACCCACCCAATCTGTGCCACATAACACCATCACCCATACACCAACCACACACCTCACAGCACACTCCCCAGCACATCACCCCACACACCCTCACACATACCATTCACACTACTCCCATGGCACCACAAAGACACCCCAGGTTCTCTGAGTAAGAGCTAAGGGTCATGGTGGAGGAAATCATCCGGGTAGAGCCAGAGCTATTCGGATCACAGGTGCAGCAGACGTCTATTGCTAGGAAGATGGAGCTATGGTGGATAGTCGTGGACAGGGTCAACGCCGTGGGACAGCACCCAAGAACAAGGATGACATCAGGAAGAGGTGGAATGACCTACAGGGGAAGGTGCGTTCTGTGGTAACAAAACACCAGGTAGCGGTACAGAGGACTGGCGGTGGACCCCCACCTCCTCCCCTACAACTAACAACATGGGAGGAGCAAGTCTTGGTGATCATGCATCCTGAGGGCCTTGCAGGAGTAGCAAGAGGACTGGACTCTGGTAAGTCAAAACTTTACTACTTTATCCCCCCCTACCTGCATGCCATCACAAACTCCTACCCCTACCCTCACCCCATCACTCTACCACCTCACATACACCCGCTATCACAACCCACACATCCCAATACAAAGCCCTGCATGCAACAACAATGCATGGACACCCATCACAGACCTGCATGGATATCCATCACCACAGCATGCACACTAGTAACCATCACTTAGCCAACCGATTCACAACTCATAAAAGCCAAAGCTGCCTTGCCAATAACAACCATAAAGGGAAACATACACATGCACTAGATGGCACACGCAGATACAATAACACTACATTTCATCCCCACAGAACCCCCACTCAACATCCCTGGAGAGGAGGTGCCACCAACTTCCAACCCCCACCCCCAGAAGAGGCCCCATGTAATGACAGCAGCTCTGCATTCCTGGATCACGATGACCAACCTGGCCCTTCAGGGACGTCTGGACAGTCGGTTACTCTGCCACAGTCCCATACCACCACAGAGCCTCCCCCCTCAGGAAACACCAGCACAGCACCCACCCAGTGGGCACACCCCCCTTTCCCGGGACAAGTCAATCAGCAGTGTGTCCACCACTACAGGGACCTCAGGGAACCCCAAAAACACAGGACGCTCAGAGACCTGGGGTCAGTGGCAGTGGGCACGCGGTTCAGGGGACGGAGGCACAGGACAACAGGGACACTGGGAGGACTGGTGTGCGACAGGGGGAGGACAGGCCCAGGTAACCCACACTCCACAAGGCACTTGCAGGGATCTTGGGAGCATACCAACATCCCCAGGAGACCTTGGGCCAGATACTGTACAAGTTGCATGAGTCCAAAGGATGCCGGAGGGAGAGTACCTGGGGATCGGGGAGGACCTCAAACACATCCACACCATCTTGGTCACCATTGCAGGGGTACTGGCTGACATGGCCAACAACATGAGGGAGCCAGTGGCACACCAACGGTCCCCTGACACTAGCCACACCGATGAACAGCCCTCCACCTCCGCTGGTGCTAGTGGACAGGAGGCCCCACCACAGGACCAACAGGCCACCAGCACCCCACCCCCTGCAGAAGGAAAACCACCCAGCAAATGGTCCCTGCGATCCAGGCAGAAGCCAGAGAACATTGCCAAGAGCCCCGCCAGGAAATAAGAATCTCCTGATTGTCACCCTTCTGTCCCACTCTGTTTCTCTATTCACCTTGAACTGCTATTACTCCCCTTCCTATGGCCCATTGGACAATGCACCTGTAATACCAAAAGACTGGACTCTACCCTGGACATTCCTCCATCATCAACCCAGCTCATTGCAATACCCCCTCCACTTATTTGCACATAAATAAAGTATGGAGTACAAGCTGTAAACATTGCAATTCAACTGTACAGTCATGTATACATAGGTATGACCTGTATTGGGCAGCAGGGAACACACCAGGAGCCAGAGCGGGGCACATAGATCTGAAAATAGAGATACCAAAGGGTACAGTAAGTGTCCATACAATATGGAATATCAGGCTACCATGGACAATGTCCAACACAAAACTGCAATGGAAAGTGAAGTTACAGTGTTGTACCTATGTGTTACTGGAAGTACTGTTGTATGAGTGATCTTCTGTTGTCCACATCTTCTTCCTCTGCCTCCTCTTCCTCACTGTCCACAGGCTCCACTGCTGCCACAAGACCATCTCCAGGCTCATCTTCCTGCAGAAAAGGCACCTGGCATCTCAAGGCCAGATTGTGCAACATGCAACATGCAACGATGATCTGGCACACCTTCTTGGGTGAGTAGTACAGGGATCCACCTGTCAGATGGAGGCACCGGAAGTCTAGGGAGAAAAACGGTGAGCAGAGGGTCATATTCACACATCTATTGAAATAGTGATGCATCTCTTCCTTCACAGAAACAGTATGTGAATTTGAGAGTCAGTTTATGTGCCAATGTCTGCTGTGATGCAGTTAGGTGCCATGGCCTGTGCCCCCCTGAAATGCCAGCTGCCTGACCTCTCAGGAGAGGCAAGTGGAAATTAGGTAATTCCGCTGGCATTGTGTGCTGTAGCAGTTGGCGGTCAACGACCGCCGCGCAACTTCGCATTGGTTAACATTAGGACCTATGGGGGGGAGGAGCCAAAATGGCAGACGCGATGGACGCCTGATTTGCGTGCTCCGTCCCGGACTCGCTAAAAATATCCTGCAGGGTGCCCCCCGAAACCCCATCGACACACTTAGGGATGTGGTCTGCCCAGCGCGTTCTGGGGAGCTTGATGCCGGCCGGATAGGGGCCGCTGTGACGGGGCCCGCCCGCGAGGCCGGGAGTCTTCGGGAGTGGCACCTGGCCTGGCTGCATCTGGTGTGGGGCGGCTTCGGGCCGGCGGACCCGGCCGTGCCCCCCTGGGGGCGCTAGCCCCTGCTTGTGCTGTCGGGTGGCCGGAGTGCCTGGGGCGCCGGGAGCAGGGGAGCCTTCACCTTTGCCTCAATCGGGGCTCCCACCCGGCTGCCCGGAGCACGGGAGTGGTGCCCGGCGATCCTGCAGCGGGCTGAGGGGCCCGTGAATGGTGCCGATGGGGGCCCAGGACTGGGACGACGCCTCGGACTGGACCGTGTCGCGGGAGATCTCGGCCGCCGAGCCGGCCGAGGAGGAGCAGGGCCCGCGCCGGGCCTGGCCGAGACGCCTGCTCGGGGAGTGGTGAGGACTGTGGCTTGCGGCCCGCGGTGGAGCCTGCTGGGTGCTGGACAGGAGTCTGCGTGATATTGAGGTGAGGGGGATCTACCGGGGGGGCTCGGCTCCCGCGTGGGGGAGCCACCAGAATTCCTCCGCGTCGTGCCCGTGTGTCTTTCCCCCCTGCGCTGGTGGAGCTCCACTAGCGGTGCGCTGAATAGGGGCCCCACTGACCTCGCCCCGGCGGGCCGCTGGGGGACAGTACGTGGCCTGGCCTGAGAGCAGGGGGGCCGGGCACCGGGGGCCCGTTGCCTAGCTGCGGGGCGGGGGACACAGGCTTCTCTCTGCTTCCTGGACTTCGGCTGCTGGCTGCTGGAGTGGATGCGGGCCCGCCTGGGGGACGGATACCCGCTCCCCCCTATCGACTGGATTTGCTGAGCCCCCTTTCTCCGCTTCCTGCTACACCCCCCCCTCGGCTGTGCTGCTGCTGCCTGGCTCTGGCGCTGCCCCTGGGGCGATCGGCGTCCCAACTGAACGGGCATGTGACTTAAATCCTGCAAGTGGCGCACCACACACCTCCGGGGTGACCCAACGCTGAGTCTGACAGGCGAGTTTGTGGCCCCCACATCGGCCCGTGAGCAAACAGTCATAAGAACAAGCTACTCAACAGTTAAGAATAAGTTCCCTCCAGGCGCTGCTAGTTAACTTTGAACCTGGAGTGAAGGGAGCGCACAACGCGCCAAGTACAAACAACAAAAGGGCAAACTGCCGAGAGGATAACGCCAAGTCGTACACAGTTGCACCCCTCAAGGCACCTACTAAGCAGACACAATGGCTGGCAGGTGCAAAGCTTCCAAGAACTCAGATCGCAACACTCTTGGAGCGACACCCAGCGATCAGCAGACAAACCCGTCCCTATAGTCACTAGAAAACACTCTTATGACACACTCCGCACAGTTTGAGAAAGTACTACAGGCGATTATGGACACTAAATCCTCCCTGGAAAATAGGATAGACGCAGTCTCACAAGACCTGAATCTCCTACGAGTGGACCACCGCAAACTGTCGGAAAGAGTGAAATCGGCTGAAGAAGGGCTCTTGGAACTAACTCCCATGGCTCAAGACAATCAAAAACAAATTCAGCGCCTAGAGGCGGAGCTGAAAGTGCTCCGGAGAAGATCGGAGGAATCGGAGAGTAGGGCGCGTCGCAACAACGTTCGCTTCCTGGTGTTTCCTGAAAACATGCGGCTACCAGACTCGGAAATATCCCTGGAACAATGGCTAATCAAGAAGGTGTTAAATGGAGCTCCATCCAAGTTCTTCACCGTGGAACGGGCGTACAGAATCCCGGGCAGGCCTCTGGCCCCAGGCCAACCGCCTAGACCACCGATTGCTAGATTCTTAAACTATAGGGACCGAGATGCAATTTTGCAACAGTTCCGCAACAAAGGCCCATATAACTATGAGGACTCGATAATTAATGCATACCCGGACTTCACACAGGAAGTGCAAAATCAACTTAACTCTTATGTTAAAATCAAGCAGCGTTTGCGTGAACATAATATTAAATACGCTTTGTTGTTCCCTGTGAAACAGAGTGGTATCGGAGGACCGCACACACATATTCACCTCTCCTGAGGACGCTTGGACATGGCTGCATGCCAAGGGCCTCGCCCGTCCTCAGGAGGGCGCGGTAGGAGACGAAGAATGGCTAACATCTGCCTCAAGGAAGCGGTCCAGGAGACGCACCAGGGGTCAACCCAATGACCAACAGGTAGCAAAAGAAAGAGAAAGAGTGTTGAAAGAGACTCCCCTACTCACGCAAGGCAACTTCACGACTGCTAGGGCCACCCCTGATATGGGCACGGACTCTGACTCTGCCAGTTCCGACTCCACAATAACAGGAGAGCTTAAGGGGCCGAAGGTCACCCCTAGATCCGCGGACGAACTTTAACCACACACGACCGTCCCACCTCCCCGCTGGTACTAACAGTGGTCGGGCCCGGGGGTGCCGGGTGCTCCGGGGGGGGCGACGGGGGCTGGAGAGTGTGCACCCCCAGCAACAAGTATATTTTGTACAGACTCATTTCTAACTGTTGAAGTATGCTCGGGGAATGCTGCGTGGGATCATGGGGCAGAGGGAGGGCAGACCTACACTCGGGGGGGCGCCCAATGGTATCAGCAGACTATGTCTGCGGAAAGATGTGAGCCCCGCAAAGAGACACATCTGGTTGACAAGATAATACCACTACGGAAATTCAATCGGATACAGGTTTTTTCACATATTTATGGGTTAAGTAGTTTCACACAAGGTGTTAGTAGGGTTGGGGATCCAATTGGGGAGGTAGGGGTTAGTAAACTAGTAAAAATGCATGCGCCGGATTCACTCAAAACACAGGGAACACTGCTGCAAACAGCTCCCTTAATAAATAGCTCTGCTGGAGGGGTGGAGGCAAGGAAGGCCAAGCTAAGGGACAGTTACCCACGTACAGGCATATCTCATAAACCCAGATGGCGCCTCACGTGAGAAGTAACATAAACCAGTATGTTATAGTAACATGGAATGTGAGGGGCTTGGGAGCACCGAGCAAACGATCCAGAGTGCACGCACGCCTTAAGCGACTGGGAGTACACATTGCTATCTTATAGGAGACGCATATCCTGGAAGCAGACTTACGGGAGCTACGCGCAAAATGGGGAGGCCAGCTGATAGGCACTACATACTCAGCTTTTTGGTCTGGACCGCAGGCGGTGTCTCATTCCTCCAAACGGCACACAAAATAGACCAGGGATGCAGATACGTGGTAGTGGAAGGCCAGCTGGACGGTAGACAGCTAGCTGTAGTCAGTATATACGCTCCAAATAGCGGGATTGCAGGTTTCCTGGGCGCTCTCACGCCAACACTATTGACAAATCCATCGGCTCCGGCCCTCTGGGGCGGAGACTTCAACAGCGGTAATGCTGGACAGATCCAATGCTCAAGCGTGCTCGATAGCAAAGAGAAAAACCCCAGGTCCCTTGTAGCTATGGGCAGGCGATATGAGACAATATGACATACGGCGTATGAGCCATCCGCAACAGAGGGAATACTCATTCTACTCAGCCCCACACAAATCCCACTCCAGAATAGACATAATATGGGGAACTCAGGACATAGGAGCACTGGTCAGTGGGTCAGAATATCTAGCGAAGACACTGTCAGATCACGCACCACTGAGAGTAACACTGGACTGGGGTAGAACACGTCAGGCGATCCCCAAGTGGTGATTGCAAGTGGAAGCTCTACAAGACCAGGCATTCGCTGCAACACTGAAATCCACATTAAGCCAGTACTGGGAAACAAATGCCTTAACCTCTTAACCGCAAACTCACGGGCGATAGAGTGGGATGCCCACAAAGCGGTAGTACGCGGGCAATGCATATCCTCAACGTGGGGAGTAAGACGCACCCTGCAAGTGGAAATCGGCAAACTAGAAAAGGAGCTCAGAGCGGCAGATATAGCAGTAGCGCGTAAGGAAATCCCCCACACAGTGCTAAAAGAAGTGTGCTCAAAATACAACGAAGTAGACAGCAAACTCTGCTGTCACGACTACAATTATCATTTAATGCGACTGCAAACAGAAGGGGATAGATCGGGTAGAATGCTGGCGTGGCTGTTGCAGGAGGATAGACAGCAATCCCCCATCGGGGCTATACGCTTTGACGCACAAGTCATGGCCACTACACAAGCCGAGATAAATGAAACGTTTAGCGAATATTACTCAAATGTATATACCAAACGCACCTCATGCACCTCTCCGCAACTCGAGTCCTTTCTCGAGGGCTCTCTCTTGCCACAGTTATCTCAAGCCGACAGGGACTCCCTCGAAGCTCCCATGACAGAGGGAAAAATAGATCTAGATCTAGCCCTAGCGCAGATGCCCAGGAACAAAGCGCCTGGTATAGATGGCCTCCCGTTGGAGTATTACACTACCTACTCGTCTCACTTGAAAACTCATTTGCTGAAGGTGTTAGAAGAAGCGTGGGCCAATAAATGCCTGCCCACATCCCAGAGAAAAGCCATGATAGTGGTGCTCCCCAAACAGGGCCGCGACCCCACAGATGTAAAATCTTACAGACCACTATCGCTCTTAAACTTAGACTGCAAAATACTGGGCAAAATACTGGCAAATAGACTAGCCCCCATCATACACACCCTAATACATGACGACCAAAATGGTTTCATACCAAAGCGGAACACCTCCTTGAATATCCGTAGATTATTGAGCATAATGGGAGACACTCCCCTGGATGCATATGACGAAATGGTGTTATCGCTGGATATTAAAAAGGCGTTCGATGCGCTAGAGTGGGACTTCCTCCTGGCCACAATGCAACAAATGGGAATAGGCCCCAATTACACACGCTGGGTCCGGACATTGTACTCCAACCCACAAGCCAGGGTGAAGACGGGCAGAGTGATCTCTGACAGCTTTTCAATCTCCAGGGGCACAAGACAGGGCTGCCCCCTCTCCCCGCTATTGTTTGCTATAGCAATGGAACCATTAGCGGCAAGGGTACGCTCCATGGAACACAGCTGGGGAATAGTTAGTAATGGGATCCACCATGCAATCTCGCTATATGCAGACGATGCTTTATTATACATTCGGAAAGGCAATGCGGTGATACCCTCAGTAATGTCGTTTCTGGCTGAGTTTGGAGGCCTCTCAGGTCTAGTGGTAAACTGGGAAAAGTCGTGTGCGTTCCCGCAAGCAAGGTGGCCACCTGAAAGACAGGGAGCCGCCCCGCCGGGGCGCCTGAAATGGTGCTTCGAAATGTTCAAATACCTCGGGGTAAATATATATCATAACACAGAAGATCTCAGAGATGGGAATTTGGGGAGAACGCTGGCCTCCATAAAAGGCTTGCTGCGATTCTGGAACAAGCTACCGTTATCGCCTCCAGGGAAGGTGGCGATCACGAACATGCTGATATTACCTAGGCTGTTATATTATTTTGCAGCCTTGCCGATTATCATCCCCGAAAGTTTTTGGGGTAATTTGAATACAGCGTTGCTACAACTCATATGGGGCGGGGGCAGAGCGCGAGTGGCACTGACCATTATGCAACGACCTTGTGGGCACGGGCGGCCTGGGAGCCCCCAACTTAGAACGCTACTACGCAGCTGCACAGCTGCAGTGGGTACAGAATTGGCTCCACAGCCCGGCGCTAGCAGAGTCCGTGCGGCTGGAGTCCTGGTTAAAAGGGACTCCTCTGTTGACGTGGCTGACAAACAAACCCCCCAAAGGTGAGTCTGTTAACCCACTGTTAGCAGTGGCGCATGCATGCTGGGTGAAATATGTTCAGAGGGGGAGCAATACGCTCCCCTACTCCCCGTACATCCCACTGGACCACCTCCTGGGGTGGACTGAGGCCGGTACGTACTCACTGACTGCGTGGACAGAGGCAGGCGTACAGACAGTGGGCGAATCCTTTGAAGACGGTAAGCTAATGTCATTCAAAGCCATACGGGCTCTCACTGAAGTGAACCCCGGTCAATTCCTGGCATACCACGCCATATGCCATGCGATTAAAAAAACTTGGGGGGCAGGCGCCCTTGAACCAGAGTCCTCTCCTATAATACATCATATACTACAATATGATGCCCAAATAAAAGTAACATCGAGCCTGTACAAAATCCTTAACAAGCCCTCCGAGCCGCACATGGAGAGGGCTAGGAAGAGGTGGAACACCGTGCTCCCTGACCCGATCCCACAAGCAGAATGGCCGAAAGCTCTGTATCATGCCCGAGGTGTGTCAAGGAACCCCAGATTTCGGTACACCCAGTTCAACTACACACATCAAACATATTTGTCCCCAGCCAGGATAAAGCGAATGTTCCCCGACTCGGAGCCGACATGCCCTTAGATGCAAAGCACCTTCAGCACACTTCTATCATATCGTCTGGGATTGCCCTATGTTGGAAAATGGGTTATTGGTAAGGGCAGGTAGGTACCTACACCTAGCAACAAGCCACTAACCTCCAATTAGGTACAGTTAGGTCTCAGTAAATTAATCCCAGCTCAACCCTTGGTAGCTTGGCAACGAGCGTCAAGGCTTAACTTAGGAGACAAAAGTGTAAAGCATTCAAATATCACAAAACAGTAATTAAATAAAACACAGGAAACCGTTTAAAAATCCAAAACCAATTTATAAAAATAGTTTATATTTTTATCTTTAAAATGACACAAAAACGAATAAAATTGGTTTAGGGGTACCGGAGATATGAATTTTTAAAGTATTATTATTTTTCTAGAGATTAGAAACAAAAAGCGCCAATCGGGTCATCTGGTTGCACCAGGACCGGGGCAAAGTCAAAGTTTCAGGCCGACCGCGATGGAGCCCTGCTCGGCTACAAGTCACGGGAGGCCTCGGTTAAAAAGTTACCTTCTGACTTAGTCTTTATTTTGAAGTTTTTCTTCACCGGGACGAACCTGCCAGTTGAATCCGACCTCCTGGAGCCCTTGTCCGGATACGCGATGTGGGTTTCCTCGGTGGAGACTTTTACCTTCGGACTTAGTCGTTTTTTCGAGATGAAAATCCTTCGACCGGGGTAAACCTGGATCTTGATCCGACGTCCATGGAGCCCTTCTCGGATACGATGGCTGGGAGGTCCCGGTCAACTTTTTACCTTCGGACTTAGTCTCTTTTTTGGATGTTTTTCTTTACCGGGACGAACCACGAAGTCAGGCCGGGTCGTGGTTGAGGCAAGCCGGCTAGAATTTCCGCGGCGGGTCGGTCCCTCTCTGGAGCTTTTTTCCAAAAATTCTCAAATCTTTTCCAAACTTCTGGGGCTTCACCCAGATGTTCTTTTAAGGTTCTTTTGGGGTCCACAGCTCACCCCAAGGGTCCAGAAGTTCTGTGATGGTCTTTGGGGGGTGCGGACTTCAACTCCCAGAATGCACCTGGCGCAAACTCCTTTTTGGCCTCTGGACAGTGGTCAGCTGGTCGCTTTCTTCAGGAGTTGGTGCAGGGGACTCTGGTTAGCAATTTTTCACCTGTAGCAAACAGGGAGTCCCTCCTTGAACCAGTTGAAGCCAGGCAAAGTCCTTCTTGTGGTGAAGCCCAAATGTGCAGCTGGTGCAGTCCTTCTGAGTGCAGGTTCCAGGTGCAGGCCAGGGGTCCAGCAGGGCAGTCCTTCTTCTCCTTAAGTTCTTTCTTCTTGAAATTTGGTGGGGATCTCAGGTGTGGGTGCAGGTCTGCCAGTTTTATCCTTGCTCCTGGGTGAAAAGCAGGGGGGTCCTGGTTCTCCAATCAGAGACAGGGTCGTCCCCCTGTGATGACCACTTCCTGGGAAGTGTGGCAAAAATCCATCCCAGAAGGCAACAGTCTCTAAAAATCCAACATGGAGGAATCTGATTTTTGGAGGTTACATCTGGCTGAGCCCACCCACTGGTGTGGCTAAAAATCATAAACACACCCCTCTCCTGCCCTCTCCTAATCTAATCAAGGGGGCACCTAATTGTCTGGGGTTGCAGGATGTGGGGGTGTTGCTGGGTGCTCCAAATGTCCTTCTCTGCCTTTGAAGACCAGTTTGGCCGCCCTCCCCCTTCCTGCCTCACCATCTGCTGAGGGGAGATTCTCTCCCCCAAGCACATTCCTTTGTGTGAAGTCAGGCCACTTCACACCTCATCAAGGCAGCCTGGCAGAAGCTGCTGCAGGCTGGCCAATCAGAGCACAGCAGCAAAAACAATGCAGAGCTGAAATTGGCAACTTTTTAGGTAAAGTCTAAACTTTTTACCTGAACAAGTTATATTAAATCCAACAACTGGAAGTTGTGGGATTTATTACAACAATTAATTTGATACCAAATTCTTGGTATGTAACATTTAAGGAGACTTTAAAATTTAAAATAAAGTCTGCCCATTCTAGCCTATGAAGGCCATTTACTTCAATGAGGGAAAAACGAATTTGGCTGTTTTTACCTCACCAGGGCTTATAAATCTATTTTTATAAAGTCCCTGCTTATAGTTACATGGCACCCAGCCCTAGGGGCACATAGGGCACACCTTAGCGGTGACTTATATGTAAAAATAAGGTAGTTTAAGACTTTGGAAGTACCTTTAATTCCAAAGTCGAATTTGCATATAACTTTAATTTAAAAGCAGCCAGCCAGGCAGGCTTGCTTTTAAAATGACACTGGGCACCTCAGCAATGCACCTAGGTGTGCACCACCTATGCTGTGGTCCCTAAACCTACATGCCCTACCATATACTAGGGACTTATAGGTAGGTTAACTTAGCCAATTATAATTAGCCTAATTTGCATATCCATTTTACACAGAGCACAGGCCCTGGGACTGGTTAGCAGTACCCAGGGCACCATCAGAGTCAGGAAAACACCAGCATAAAGGGGAAAATGGGGGCAAAAAGTTAGGGGGCCTCTGCAATCAGCCCTGTTTTCTCACACCCTAGCATACAAAAGGCATGGATGGAGGTGGTACAGTGGGTTTCAGAACTGACGGGTCTTGTGTTGGCAGCAGACCCAAAAAACAAAGACACCTGCACACATTTCTAGACCTAGCCTGTTTGATGTATAAAAGACTGATAGCAATGCACTGGAAAGCGCCCAAAGCACCCGATCAGAATTCCTGGCATACCCTCACACTACGCTGGGCCTGCACAGAGTACCAGGTGCTAAAGAAGCTGGCGCAAGAGGGTCAACAACACACAGGGTGCGTCGCCTGGGAAACATTGGTAGCCAGACTTGAGGCCAAAAACGACGATAAGCCCCCATGAACTGGGGTACACATAGAATAAACACGCACAGCACAACTCCGCCCACACATCCCCCTTCCCGGAGCTCAATCCGATGTTCGGTTCGCTATCAATGACAGGGCTCGGATACCCCCTCGCACCGACAGCTGGCCTGCTCACCAGCGCAAGCATATTAAACAACACACAGGGTCAATACTCAAGCTTCGCCACTACTCCCCGCAATCAAGCACATGCAAGGCCACTATTAGGCGACACTTGGGTCAGACTCAGAAGCAAACGGACCACCCTAATCGCACGCGTGGGCCCCCTCAGTCGCTCAACACACGCTAAAATTATCATCCATCGCAGCAGGCAATGATACTGAATGTTATGTAGTGTTCCGAGGCGTGCTTAAGTTGTGTTTTTTTTTTTTTTAATGTATCCTATGCAGATGGGCGGGATATAGTGGGCCATGAGTATGATAGTCCGGACGGTATGACTAATCCCTTTTCTGCAGTTTTTTTTCCTGCGGGTCAGCACCCATCAGAAAAAGGGTATTTGGCGTGCCATCGCCAAGGAGGTGCGGAACCTGGAGGTCTTTGAGAGGTGGAGCACCCACTGCTGCAAACAGTGGGAGTACCTGCGTCGCTGGGCAAGGAAGACGGCGGAGGCCCAGGTGGGGCTAGCCTCCCAAAGAGGAAGGGGTGCCCGTCGTACCCTGACCCCCCAGATGTTCTGCATCCAGGTGGTGGCCTATCCGGAGTTGGATGGGCGCTTGAGTGCATCACAGCAGCCACAAGGGGGTGAGTACAGATTCAGAATCATGACTTTGCACGTGTTAAGGTTTTACCTGGGTGGGGGATGTGGACTGTGGGTGCCCCTAGGCCAGAGCGAACATGGCAGGGTAGGTCCCTTGTTGGTCAGGCTCTGAAGCACTCCAACCCCAATGGTGTTAGTGGGCATCTACTACTGGGCAGGTGTGCAGCTGATGGCGGTATGCTATGTACCCCATGGGCTGGTGACTATCTTTGTGACTGGTAGTGCATGGCTTAGTGCATATGGCTGCCCCTTGTGTGTTGTGCACGCCAACTGTAGTGCTGTTGCTGGCATTGACCAAGTGTATCCTCTGTCTCTCCCCCCTTTTTGTTTTGTCACCCTGTCCTTGTGTGCATTAGCATCATCTGGCACCAGTGGGACGGAGGGCGAGGGGAGCACCATGACGGAGACAGGAGGGGACACTACAGACAGCGACTCCTCCTCCGATGGAAGCTCCCTGGCAGTGGCGGACACCTCTGTGCCCACCCCAACAACAGGTAGAGCCGCCACCCCCACTACCAGCACCTCCCTCACAGCAGTCCCTCAGCGTGTTTCCCGTGCCCGCTCACCCAGTAGGGTGGGCATCTCCTTCGCCCCAGGCACCTCAGGCCCTGCCCCAGTCAGCCCTGCTGCACTCAGTGAGGAGGCTATTGACCTCCTGAGATCCCTCCCTGTTGGCTGGAGCCTCCCCCCACCACTGGCAGCACCCCCACCAGCACTGGCACTACCACCACTGTGCAGCCGTAGCCACCGGTGGATGGATTGTAGCCCTGCCTCCATGGAGTATCATACATCCTGGCCACTGCAAATCTCGTGGGTCTGACACCCAGGTGAGGGACTGTGACCTGGCATACCCCCAAGTGCTTCATCACTGGGTACAAATCCCCCTCCAGAACCAGTGGAAGAAGGCATTCACTCACTCTATCCTTGGCAGGATGAAGCACACTGATCACAACGCCCCCTCCAGAATCAGTGGAAGAAGGCATCCACTCACCCTATCCTTGGCAGGATGAAGCACACTGGGCACAAAGTCCCCTCCAGAAGCAGTGTAAGAAGGCATCCACTCACCCTATCCTTGGCAGGATGAAGCACACTGGGCACAAGTCCCCCTCCAGAACCAGTGGAGGAGCCACCCACTTGAGAGACTGTGGCTTTGCACTCCCCAGGACCAAGCAGTGGGCAAACCACCCACTTGAGAGACTGTGGCCTTGCACTCCCAGGACCAAGCAGTGGGCAAACCACCCACTTGAGAGACTGTGGCTTTGCACTCCCCATGAACAAGCAGTGGGCAAACCACCAACTTGAGAGACTGTGGCTTTGCACTCCCCAGGACCAAGCAGTGGGCAAACCACCCACTTGAGAGACTGTGGCTTTGCACTTCCCAGGACCAAGCAGTGGGCAAACCACCCACTTGAGAGACTGTGGCTTTGCACTCCCCAGGACCAAGCAGTGGGCATGGAGCCCCCTCCAGGAGCAGTGGCATACTACCATCTTCCGGCTGAGGTGCCCCCCTTTCCCCGTCCCCCTGAGGTGCCTGTGTGTTTTCGACTTGATGCACCTGCAGTGTTCTCTCCGTTTTGAGGCAGAAGTCAAGTGTGGGCTTGGCCTATGTGTTATGGCCCAGTGGGCCACGGACTCTTTTTGTGTGGACATTGTCCCTCATTTTGAATATATTGTATATATTGTACATACTGTTCATTTATTTATGTACGTATTTCTAATATTACACTCATTTGACTCCATTCCTTTTGTCCTTTTCGTTATTCCAGAGGGTTACGGGGTCTATATGTAATATTGTTGCATCTGTTTGTGTGTATGGTGTTGGAGGTGAGGGTGGGGGTGTTGCATGTTGCATGTGTGTGTGTCACTCTCTTTTTCCACCCCCACCTCCCTTGTGTGCTAGATGCAGTACTCACCGTGGTCGTCATCGCTGGCGTTGGTGCTCCTGGTATATGAGCAGATACACCAGCATGGGGAGGGCCTGCAGCTCGGGCTCCATGGAGTCCTGGTTCTTCCTTGAGTGTCGAGAGGTGAGTGGTTTCCCGTCTGTGTACTGTTTCCGCTGTGCTTTTGATGGCGTTGTTACCACGCCAGAAAAGCTGGCAGATGGGTCGGTTGTAATTCTGTGTGCAGTACATTGTCTTCCTCCTGGCTGTTGGCGGTTACCGCTGCGGTGTTTGTTGCTACTGCCTTGGAGGTCTGAGTGTTAAAGTGGCTGACTGTGTTGGCGGTTTCCGCCGTGGTCATGATTCCATTTTGTTACCACTGGCCTGTTGGTGGTATTACCACCGCTTTAACACCGACCGCCAGGGCTGTAATGAGGGCCAATGTCTCCTAATAGAGAGATAGAGAGAGAGATTGTTAGTTAGGATACGGTAGGTGTAAGTAAATTAATTGATTTAATGATAGAGATTAAATTAAAAAGCAGTTAAGGAACTTTAGCATTTCTACACTAAGATAAGTATCCTGTTATGTAATTAGGATAGAAAATATTTTTCCAATAGCAATGGCATAGTATATGGATTAGTGGAGAATGTAGCAAAAGTTATACTAGTCAATGGTATAAGCAGGTATTAGAAGCATTAGGAGAGGATATTTTCAACAAAATAAACACTAAATGGGAGAAGAAGACAGAGATGAAATTATCTAATGTGTGGAAAGATGTAAATGATCTGTACTTTAGAATAGTTCAGTGGGAGGAACTTTTTGACAGGTGCAGTTTTTTTTCCAAAAGGTTTACTATACAGAATCCCCATATTTCAAAATAAAATCAACAAGAATATAGGTTCCCAATGTTTAAGGTGTAGGACATATATGGGGAGTTGGAATCATATCATAGGGCTATGTCGAAAAATATTACCATTCTGGACAGAGACTTCTTTTATATATGGAGGAAAAGTTGGGTAGGGCAATTACGTGGGATCAAATGGAAACGTTGATAGGATAGTCAGAGGAACTGGTGAGTCTCTCTCCCTGAGAGAAACATCATATTTTTATAGCTATGATAAGAGTAAGATCTCTGATTACAATATGTGATGGTGGAATACAATTTTCAAACTTAGGAAACATGAAGGGATAAATGCAATTAGAATGGGATCCTCAAACAAATTGAAAGCAATTAGGGATGTTTTGTGTAAGCATTTTCATGATGAATGCACTTTATTACTTAAACTATAGAAAAATAGGCATATGTCACTTTCTTTTTTTACTAATAAATTATAGTAACCCTTATGACGAGCACATATGATATTCATTATATTCAATTTGATTGATTGTATATTTTTAAATCTCCCTGAGTACATTGTGTACTACTTTCCCACAGTCTTTTTTTTATACCTATTACGTACATTTCATTCAAGCAGCTCGGTATATGTCGAAACAGTTTTTTGTATCTTAATAGTGTCCTTATTGATGTAAATTGAATAGTACAACTGTGCTACGTTATGTCTCCTTATAAAACATTCTATGCAAAGTTTCTTTGACTTACCTTATTAGAAAAAAGAAGGGCTTTGTTGGACCGGCCCTTTTGGCAGGTTCATCTCTGACTGTTTGCCTCCCTCCACCTATTTTTCTGACCTCTGGCTGTTGGCTCTAGGACTCTGAGAATTTTATCACGGCTGATCAGTGCGAAAGTGCAGGTGTTCTCCCTTCTAAAGTTGGTATGATTGGCTTATACCTAATTGGCATATTTAATTTACCTGTAAGTCCCTTGTACAGTGGTATCTTTATGCCCAGGGCCTGTAAATTAAAAGCTACTACTATGCTTGAGCCAGCCACTGAAGTAGCCTTTCAAACCTGTCTGAGGCCTGCTAGTGCAGGGCCTGCACACACAGTTTGCTGCCACAGGGACCTGGCATCTAAATTTACTTGCTAGGTCCAGAACTCCCCTTTTACTACATGTAAGTCACCCCTGAGATAGGCCCTAGCTAGCCCTAAGGCAGGGTGCTATGTATAGAAAACAGGACATGTGCCTGGTAGCTTAGCGTGTCCTGGTAGTGACATACAGCCTATTTGGTTTCTCACTAGTGTGAGTGATGCCTTCTCGTACGTTTGCATTGGAAATGTCCTGCCTTATGTGTAGGGGGTATTGTCTGATTTATGAGGGGGTAGTGTAGGTATGTTTGGTATTGTTGTAATGGTAGTGGGAAATGCTGCTTAATGGTGTAAGTGGATTTTGTATTACTATCACAGAAATGCCACTTATAGAAAGGGAGCATTTCTCTGTGCTTATGACTCTGGTGTCTTGCAGCTTGACTACAATCCACGTCTGGGCAGAGTGACATTTGGGCTTTGTGCATACTTTTCAGACAGCCTGAACACAGGGAGGGTGGAGGTGTCACAGAGGTGCATCTGCATTTTGAATAGTCTTCTTAGGCTGAGAGAAGAGGGAGGTGGGTCACACCTGCATCTGTAAAGGCTGTGCCCGGGCCTCACACAAATGTGTTATTTACCCCGAACTGATGTTTGGAGCCTGTGCTGGAGGAGAGTGGGGCACTCCCAGAACCAGTTGTAACTGGTTGGAACCTCCTCTCCCCTTCTTTGTTACCACACTGCAAAACTGAGTATAAGTAGAGGGGATTTTTTCCCCACAATTTAGAGACATTTTGGAACTGAAACATATTTGTAACTGGACACAGAATGCTGCTGGAGGGACTCACCAGGAACCACCTTGGACTGCTGCTGCTGTGCTGACCTGCTTGGTCACTTGGAGGAACTGCCCCTGCCTGCAACCCTTTGTGCTGGCCTGCTGCTGGGCCCTTCCCTGTGCTCTATTTTGCTGTTGTCCTCCAGGGGCTGGGTGCTGTGGCACCTGACCCCTGCCACCATCTGATAAAGCACAGGAGGAGCGCTTCATCTGGGCACCTCAAAGCGCCTGAGAAGCTCTTTCCTCTTGATTTATCTCTCGCTGTGGAAGCACGTTGTGATGCCAGAAATTGCCCCCTGCGCTCGTGAAGAACTTTGCTGCTGCCTGATATCACTGCTGCGACCCGGGTTTTGTCAAGTTTAAGCACGCTGGAGACGCTCTGCCCCTGGGACCTCTGGGGCACCACTAAAGTGGAGAAAGAAGCAAGTGCGCCCCTAGCATGTTCCCGGGGCAAAGCACGCTACGAGGAGCGCCTCCAGGGCACAAGCAGGCACCCACTTGGGTGCCTGCTCACCGCTGCGGTCCGGGCGGGCTCTGCTCTTCATTTAGGATGCGGGCGGGGAAGAAAGCCTCTTCAGAGGCTTTCTACCCCGCCAGAGCCCCTTGTGTGTGCTGTAGAGGTTGGGTGGGGAAGGAAGCCTGATTAGAAGCTCCCCGACCCCCGTGCCCCTGATTGCCCTTTGAAGGACGAGGGAGGGGTGGAAGCCTCGCTGGAGGCTCCCTGAACCGCGTGGTCCTTCTGTTTGCCCCCCATTGTTGTTCTGGCTTTGCCCCTCCACATACTGGAGGGCCAGTTGCGGTCCGGGGGGTGTCCCCAGAGATAACAGGCCACAGGAGTGGCCACATATAAAAACCAGAGGGGGTGCGTGCCCTCCCCTCCTCCTAACATCACCCCAAGCCCCCGTTGTGCGCAAGGGGTGCCGGGACCCCCTTGTGTGCTTTGTGGCACAAGAGGTGCCCTTCATCAACCACAGAGACTTTTAATGGACATATACTTTGCCCCTGTTCCTTTTATAGGTATGCTGGGACTGATATGTTAACCTGTCTCTTTTGATGATGTGTCATATATGTGCTGATGTTCCTTTTATGGGCATTCTATGCTAATATGTTTTTATGACTTGCCATATGGTTTCTAATGTTCCTGATATGGGCATTTATGATATGTGCATTTCTTTAGTAATGTGATTCTTGACTACTGCTTATGTTGCAGAATAATATGTAACCTGTGTGGTATATGTGAATACTGCTGGTTTCTGCAGAGTAACTATGGTGTAATGTTCTGACAACTGCTGGGTAGCGGGTATTACTGACATATTATGTTTGGCCTAATTATGTTGTGTACAATACAGTTTATTTTTATAAGACTTGGTGATGTGTTTCCTTTGTGGTGGGGATAGTGCGTCACGTGTGTTGTGCAAATGCTTTAAACATTGCCTCTAGGATAAGCCTGACTGCTCGAGTCAAGCTACCAAGGGGGTAAGCAGGGGTTATCTTGGACGTGTACCGCACTTGCCCTGACTAGAGTGGGTGGGTTCTGCCTAACTTAGGTGCATACCCTAGGCAATCAGAAACCCCATTTTTAATAGGCTTCTTTCCTTAAGGTGCACATCTAAAGCGTTCTGTTGTGGAAGTGCCAATACTTAAGCATGTTGAAAGTGAAAACATTACAGAAGCGTTTTGTTAAATTTGAAGTTTTGATTGTCATGTCCATGAAAAACAGAAAATTACAATAAAACACACAATAAATATTATCTAACAGCATGGGATGGTTTGCATTTCAAAAATGTGAAAATCATTGCTGTTGGAACGTGATTTCAGTGTTTGAAGCTCCCGAGGTTGTAATTCTCTATCAGTACCCCTTGGTATGCTAATGTGAGAGAGGCGTTTGCAGGATGCTGGGTCACAGGCACTGGAAGTAGGGGTGCAGTGGCCGCTGCTGGGTCACAGGCGCTGGAAGTAGGGGTGCAGGGGCCGCTGCTGAAGTTCACAAGGTGTATGAGCAACAACGGTGCTGTTGAAATTTGTGTTAATCTTCTCACATTTGCTGTGCTTCAAAGTCAAAGGTTAAATGTCAGGCTGTGCCTTCTGTTTAATTGCTTCTTATTCAGAAACGGTTGGTTACTTTTATTTCTCTGACAGCAAAGTGAGAGGAATTTGCATAATTGACATAGCAAACAGCAACATTTAAATACCGGTACTATACACATATTTCAAAATACATCAGCAGTAACGAAACACAAATGAAGTACATTAGATGGTAATTCTGAAGTGTGATGGAAAGAAGATTTTACTAGAATCAAAACAAATCAAGACACTTTACTTTACAAATAATAAATGTGGTTAAATACAATATCCACACATTGTTTGTGTGCAATATATTTTTTACCATTAAAACTGTATTTCTGTGCAAATTTAGTGGTCATTTCATTGGAAAATGTGCTGCCTGTAAATGACAGTGCACTGCCGCACAAGTGTTTCAAAATACTCCACCGGCAACATACCACAGCCTTACCACTCTCATGTTCCATGGATGTGGCACATATGCTACTTTTAATATTTTTGTCTGACACTTGGATTTTTTGCAATGCCTATGACTTCAGTGATCTAACATTAATGGCAGCACCCCCATTGTGAAACATTTTCAGCACCAATGTGTTGGGGTACTGCCCACCAGCCAGATTCCCAACAGATTTATTTCGATCAGACTCCATTTCCTGAGATCAACACATTCACAAAGGCATTAAGATCTGAGGAAAACCAAAACAAACTTACCTCTCCTTATCAGGACCTGTGCGCGCCTTTTCGAGGGTACGGGTATCATGTCGTACTTCTGTAAAAGGGCTACTTCAATCGATGTTTTTCTGCTAAGTAAAAAACACATTCACAGTATCCTTTGTTACCCTTTCCTCCATTACTCATAAAAGTAAAACAGTTAAATTGAAGTAAAGATGCAATTCCTAATGAGTTCTGAAGCTGAGAAGGAACTCTGACTTTTCATCAAGACAGCTTTCCTTGCCCCTTCCTGAGCTTCCTGGGGAGCCACACTGACATAAAGAGAAGTAGGACTACAATCCCCATTGAGGTCAGAAACCCTGCATGGGCTCACAGGTTAGAACAATACTTTTTTCCCTTTCCTCTGTTACTTACAAGTACAAAAAATACAAATAAATTAAGGAGATATTTGGAGTTTGTTAGAAATAAACACCACAGTGTGAGTACCACATCCATAGATCACCAAAGTGCAGTTACTCCTGTCTTTCCCTTCGCGGCCTGAGTACAGCTCCATCGCTGATGGGTAGGCAGGAGTACGTCTCACAAAGAAAATGGAAACAATAACAAAATGAGCATAAGGAAAGTGCGGTGCAAAGTTTATTTACTGTGGTGGTTATATTGGCTGAATACAAGAGACATTGGAAAGGTAAACAAGGTTCACAGACCGGAAATATCATGTAAATAGGTGTGTTAACCACTGTAAGAATTGTCAGATGTTAGGGCCTGTTTTAGAGTTTGGCGGATGGATTACTCTGTCACGATGTGACGGCTATTCCATCAGCCTTATAAGTACCATAGGGTATCATGGACGTCTAATGCAGCGGACTGAATATCCGTCACCTTTATGATGGAGCAGCCCATCTGCCAAACTCCAATCCAAGCGCCTAGATTAAAAAACAAGTTTATTTTGCATTTTATTTTTCGGTTCTGTTTTTGCTAAAACAACACTGTGTTGAAGAATAACATTTTGACAACTATTGTAATGCATTCACCTACTTACTTTACACAGACTTCAAGTGAGCACTGGCTTACTCGCACAATGTGTTGCCTTGGGTGGGATAAGCATTCTTTAAAAAAATATTACTATCATCACCAACAAGTCCCTGCCAGCTGCTGCTCCTAAAACACTGCACCTAATACTTTATAAGAGAAGCACTTCATAGGAGGCAGTACAACTCACGAAAAACATTTTACAAAATTATTAATACTTGAATCAATTATATTCAAAAAGATTCAAAGTATCTGAAAGGAGCATAGCACCTATCCCAGCCCATCAGCGTCAGTCCCCAGGAATGAGTGCCGGTGAGCACCACCGCAACCACAGACTCAAAGTAAACACTGAAGATAAATCTATCAACCAATGTACATATAGTTGGAGTTCTGTATAAGTCTATGTACTTATCTTCACAATATTACTGTTGTTCATATTATGGATGTGATATTTCTCCAGGCTAATATTTAAAACTCAATATTGTGGTAGAAAGACAGATTGCTTCCAAAAAAAAAAAAAAAGAATCAGTGAACTACATATTTACATTTATGCTATGCTAGACAACAGTGCATGTCGGCTACAGGCGCCAGGTCACGTGAGTGCAAGTGAAGCACATCTCTTCCTCAGGCTTGCCTTTCGGGTCTCAGCCTGAGGGTTCAAAGTGGCATTGGATCAGACACATTCATTTCTGAAATATATCCGCCTAGTCAGAAAGCATTTACCATATAAAACCCTAAAGGCATGTAACCTAGCAGAAGACGAAATATAAAATCCCGCTCTCTGGGGGCCCCCGAATCTCTCTCCCATCTTAAAATGTTTCATGTCTGAGAAGGATGCTATTTTTATGTACGGTCTTATTTCTGCCATTGGTATTTCATCCACATTACATATTTGGAGCCATATTTATGAGAATTCGTCTCAGGGTTGCTTCCCTGCGTCAAAAGGAAATGGCAGGAACGTGCTGTATCTATGCAATGCGGGTATTCCTGTCCCCTCCAACCAAGCCGGACATGTTCTGGCAGCCTAGCACCAACGCAGGCATCCTGCAGTCATGTTGCAAAGTGTCTGCGTTGTCAGCAGAGTTGCTTTTGTGCAGGAAGTTGCACCTTCCTGCAGAAAATCAGTCCTGGGAGGCTTTTTCCTCTTTCTGTGTTTGCTGCAGAATGCACACATACTTGCGGGGTTTACACAGACCTGGAGTCAACATAAGCACAGATCACAAAAATATCAGCATCCCTCTCGGCGACTCATGTAGTGCAGTCCCTGAGCTACATAAGATGCCGGCCTCACTTATTATTATTATCAAATTGTTAGAATGCTGGAATGGGTCCGCAAGGAGGATGCTTCAGAGAGTGGAATGGAGGACTGTTGTTAGTCTGCATTTTAAGTTCAGTGTAGGGACATTGGCCATAGAGAGTGGGTGTGTATTTGACTATTTCTTTAGTGAAGTTAAGAGGACAGGTGCTACTGTCAGGCATTAACAGCTGTTGGTGAACCTTAAACCTATTACACACCCTGGTCTTCATCTCAAAAGCGTAACTGGTGGGCGGTTGAATAATGATCATTAATGCCCTTTTCAGAGGGTGTTAACCACTGTCACTCTCTGTGCAGCCATGAATACCTGTTGAATGTAGAAGTTCCATGTATGCAAAGTTCATTGCTGGCATCCACTGGAAAGGCTCCCAGCAAGAGATGGTGCAATGCAGTAATGTATGCAAGGGCAGCATTCTTCCTATGGGTGGCATCTGCTTCACTCTTCTCAAATACATAATATAAGTAAAGACATTCAACATTCCAACATAGCTCAGGGGGTTGAGCGATCACTGCAGCTATTTGTACATTAATTGCAGGTCACATGTTAGAATCATGCAGGACCAACCCACCTTTCAGGCACTACACGCAGCGAGCACTTCAGTGAGGGTCAATGTGAATATTCCATGTATCTGGTTTATGTTTCTATGTCAGCTCTTCATGCACAGACCCCTCCACACCTCTCTCCCACCCCCGAGGGCTTCTGGCACTGGGTCCTGGTTGGTAGCTCGTTGCACACTGGAGGCCTCAAGTGTGAACCAGTGGGTTATATTAACTACACTTGTGATAAAGCGCTTCAGCATCTCTCAACATTGAACATGAGAGCGCTATTTCTACCCAGTGCCCTGATACTCCAATGTCAATCTCGGGAGGGTGTAAGGTTGGGTCATCCTGGTCAGGGCTGAAACTTAGCACCTGCAGACTCTGGTGATGTCAGCGGTGAGCGTTTAACTGACAGGTTCATTACCTTTGTAGAATGCAAATGATCATACAGAGAATGAGTGCAGAGTGGTAATTTCTTCCAGAATGATGGTCCAGGGACTGATAAAGCTCTGCCTCCAAGTCGTCATCTTCTGAAGCGTGGACCTCCACCACTGGTTGACATCAGGAAGATGCAAGTTCCCCTTTCAGGTAAATTTGATGGCGTAGATTGGGATAAGGAATTAACCCTCTGCAGACTGAAGGCACACAGACAGGCACTGCAGACTCCAGAATGTTGCAGACCTATGACAGGCATGTCTCAGGGGCTGCCCCGCTGGGACTGAAGATGGCAGCAGCATGCATGCAGGACCAACAGGTGGGGAGGTGCAGCAAAGCGCCTTAGTGACGGGAGTCATGTTAAAGGCGCTCAAAATGTGACATGCATTACACTCATGGGCTACAGAGCCTAGAGAGGGAGGGGAAACATAAATGAAATGTAAAATGCGATAGTAAAGCTAATTCCAGGAGATCTTACCTTCTGCAGTAACTGGATTAGACTGAAACCTGTAGTGACTGACCAGGGGCAAGCAGGAAAACACAGGACTCAGCAGAAACAGCACAGAAGCCCTGGAGCATCTTCAAGCATGGAATGTCTCCTCTCCAGCCCACCTTCGCCAGCACTGACATTTAATGGCAGCAGACATTCCCCAGGGGCAGGGAGCTCCAAGCCAGGCAGGGCTCAATGAGCAAAAGGCATAAAGTGTTGCCTGCTGATTAAAGGCTGTGAGCCTGGTCCCAGGATGCCATGTTTCTGATGCAGCAACACACACACTTTGGAGTCTCTTGGGACAGGCCCTATCAGTGAATCATTATGTTATTTTATTTTTTACTCTCGGGCTTTCTATACTTCTCCTAAAACTTATTTTAGTTCTTAGACTTTAAAAAACGGAGGGATTATGCAATCGAGGGGCAGCCAAAAATCCCAATCTATGAAAGACTTTGCTTGTGAGAAAAAAAAAACAAATTGCACACTCCAACTGAAATACTCTGTGAAGTTGTGAGGTTATGATAATGAGAGATCGCCTCCTACATTTCGTGTTACAAAAGTATAAACCCTCCCAAAAAATTGATAAAGACACACATGCCCGACATTTAAAAAGAGGAAAGTAAGATTAAAAAAAAAAAAAATTCGAGAGAATGTATCTTCTCCATTGACATATGTTGAAGAAGAGGTAATTTCAGGTGGGAGACAGCCAAAATAAAGCAATTTTTTGCTTCACAAATCGGGAGTCTCCCGCCTGAGTCGGGTCTATTGGCATGTGTGTAAAGAAGACTACCAGTGTGTTGGGTGTTTGTCTAAACGTGAGATGTGGTAGGACTCTCTCTTTCTGGGCTACTCTGGGCACCCCCAGTCTACAGTCTACATTCACTTGAGTAAAATGTTAGACAAGCCACGATGCTGGCGCTCACCCTCCGTTGCCCTCACTCTTGTGATAGGCGGAGGGCAGATATGAAGTGAGCAGTAGCTGGGCAATTGAGAGCTGATTCCTGATTGGGCCATGACGAAGCAAGACGGCGACGGTGGTTTTCGCCATGTGGCAAGCTCTCCCAGCAAGAAGACCAGCCAAGTACTTTAGGATACTTCTGCCAACTATTGGAGGCCTGGGCTGCACATGTGGCTGAGTGCCGAGTGGAGAAATAAAATGACTTGGCACAGCTGGGCTGGGTGGCTGCCTTTTAATAACATGGCGTCACCACACAGGAAAGCTGAGGAAGGGAAGTGGCTTGCCCGATGTCACAAAGGCTGGGCCCATGGCATACAATGAGGTGTGTCTATGGAGGAACACCTCCGGTGGCACAGTAGGACATATTTGTAGGGAGGTGCACTGCCAGGAGTGGAAGCCCAGGGAGAAGACAAACTGTGACTCAACAGGGTGGTCTTCCAAGGGCTGGCTGAGTGATGGAGCTGAGAGACTGGGTCTGCCCTGAACTCTTGGTTGAAGATGAAGACCACCTTATCATTGTTGGTTGGATAAGTGACCCTAAATCAGGCACTTATAGGGCACGAATGGTCACAAAATGCAAACTGATTATCCCACATTCCACACACAGTTAAAAATGTTAAGCCTATAGATTTGATCACCCCGGGATCATACATACTGGGGCAGCGCTGCATAGTTGGCATCAACCCCAGAAAGACTAGCAGCATGGGCGCTGGGCTGGGTGGTCCTCCACATTGATAAACTGAGTAACCTAGTGAGCCTGTATCCATCATCTGCGACTGTTATCCATGATGATGTGGCTTAGATGGCATGCTCAAATCAGTAGAGTCTACTATTGGATGCGGCACCGAAAAGTTCAACGACATTGAGCCAGCAAATCCTGACACCAAATCAGCACAGAAAATTGAAGTAGTTGCAGTGGTAATTGTTAACCTCTTATATGCTCATCATACACAGATAACGGAAAGGGCAAAACAGAATGAATCTGTGCAGTCCTCGATGCGACCTACAGTGGAGAAGCTTCAGACTATTGTAAAGGGCCTGTTGAATTTCTAGGCAACTGGGCGGAGGATACAGAAGGGTGTTACAATGAAAAAATATGCGGCTGGTGGGTGTCCCTGAAAAATGCAATTCCTAGAGGACTGGTTAACGTACATGGCTGACCTCCATCACGGTTCTTCGAGATGGAACGGGTATGTGGAATCTAAGGTCACTTGCCAACAGTGGCAGAGCCATCCAGGCCAATGGTTGCCAGATTATTTAAATTCCAGAATCAATATTTCTTCCTTCTGCAGGCAATAGAACACAGACCTTAGACCATGGATAATGCAAGAGTCTTTATATTCTCATATTACACCACCCATGTGCAGAGACTGTGACATTCAGTAACATATGTCAAACAGGCACTGTGGCAATGAGATATTAGATATTTCTTAATATACCCTCCTAAACTGCAGGCCAATTCAGAAGGGCAAAGTCACCTGTTTGCACTATCATCCAAGGCCTCTGATTGGATGAAGACAATGGACCGCCATAGGATAAGTGTCATATGAGATGCGGGGAACATTGGAAGGGCATGAAGAAGCAAGAAAATTAGACATTTGTCTGACGGACGTATAGCTATGGAACAGGCAGCTCAGGAGAGAAGTAAATTTTTGCATCAGGTCACAAGTTATAGAGAGGAATGAACCCAGGCATTCAAACCAGACCACAAGTATTTAATTCTGAAGGCTCCTACTGTAATACCAAACCTGTCAAGGAACAACGTGTGAGCCGTGTGAGAATTTGTGCCAGACAGAATCAGTGGTGCTCCATTTATATCTGTTGATAACTTTTAATGTCTGGCCACACCAGGCTTATTGCAAATAAGTCACATCTGTAGTCCCCGGTGGGTAAATAGAAAACGACAATGGGCCACCGCTGCTGATGTTAGCGACCAAACTGGTTTCTGACAGGCCCTGTCCAGTTAAAAAATCATAACATATCCCTTCGGACCTCTCCTCTCCTGGCTTCCTTTTCTTGCTATCCTCTATCCCATCCTTGGAAAATGCCTCTAAAAAGTAAAAACTATGAAATTTAGATCAGGTTATTAAGCAAATTGTGCTGGTAAACACATAATCCGATACTTCCCCTGTGTCACCATCATTCCCTACTTGAGAATGATCCTAAGTGGAGTCGTACTCGCTCACCTTTTCTAATTCATGGTTTGGTCATATGCCTCACCACTTTCAGAAGTCTCCTACTGCTATTGTACCCTACCATGAATAACTGACAATCACCCTCCTGTAATATAAGTGAACCCTGGGTCATTCCCACTTGAGCCCACCCAGCTTTCTTTTGCAGCGTTTGGTTATAGGTCAATATTTAATTTTTTTTAACAATTCTCTAAATGTGTACTTATCCCTTGAAGCGGAAAGTATAGAAGGAAAAAAATACACAATACTCATTGGGAACATAAAACACAGTATGCAGTACCATGTAATGGAACAGAGGACCATCAATATAATGTTAAATAAACATATCAAAACAGGGGTGGAGGTGTGAGAACAACTCACTAAAGCAATCTCAACAAACAAATAAGTGCCATATTCAGGAGAAGAGAGACTGAAAGAAAAGTCAGTGATACAGTTGGACATGATACGTTCATTGATGCATCAATACATTGTTGGATAGGAGTTAGGCCAAACGAAACAGTCTGGGTGTTCCAGTCATAATATTGATAGTCTGACATACTTTTAGCTAATATCCAGGGCTACGTATTTGGCAACTATAAAACATCAAATCAACTAATGTCCCCTTTGATCGAACATTGACATTACTCGTAATTACTAAAGGCTGCATTCCAATCAATAGTTTTTACATTTTTTTGCCTTTCAAACTAAGCTGCCCTCTACTGACAGGCCTAAATAGGGTGAAACTGGTCTGGAGTTTTGTGTTTCAGTTCAGAGGAAATTGGCCTGACGGTTCATGATGGACTGTTCCTATTGGAGCAGGCTCTAAGCTGATTTGCAACTTAGAAAAATGGTTTTAACTTTTTTTTATTATATGTAAATTAATTAAAGAATTAACTTAAAATACAGGCAATAGTGCTACTTCAAATAAATATGTAAAATTAATTTAAATTAATATTTAACATAAAACTATTTTTAATACTGTTGTTCTAGGTAAAACACTTTTTCCCCTACTCTTTATCATACTAAGATCTCCGCACCGACATTAATATAGGGAAAAGGAAAACCATCATTAAAAATATTTTATATCAACTATTAATGTACAATCATTTTATGTATTTATATTTAATGTAGAACAAAGGAAAAATTCTGCAGCTCTATCACCATTATTTTCAGTTAATTCTTTAATTAATTTACGTATGTTAAATTAAATACGTTTTTTAAAAGTTTAAATTAAAAAATAAATTAACAGCTTAAGAAATAAATGTACTTTACATTATTAATCATTAAAGGTGATGTGTAGAAATCAAACATGGTGCTATATGTTAATAACCATTATTGTTATACTGGTGTTTAAAATCAAAATAGGACATTAAAATATTTTTCAGAATTAAACATTAATTATTTACTATTTTTCAATTTTGTAACATTAAATAATATGTATTTTCAATTTTAAGTCTTTTAAAAAATGTAATCTATTTTCACATTATTTCTAAGAATGTTTTAATTTAATTCCCTCCCTACCTTACTTTCTTTGGCTGGGTGTTGAAGTACCAGTGGTTGGCCATGTGCGGTGCTACACTTACCTTTTTTTATTTTAGATGCAACTTATACTCGGATTTGTAAATAGCCAAAAGTAGTCAAATTACTCAAAGTGTAAATCTCTTCAAATTGTAATTTACATTTGTTAATCTGGGTTTTTGCTCCATTAAACTTACATTTCTTTCTTTCTTCTCATGTTTCTAGGAAGCGAAGGTTAAATCTTCCTCTTAGTTAAACAGCAATGATGAGCTTTCATAACAAAAAATGGTGTTTTATATTCACAATGTTCCACATCACAATAATGTGTTTGTTTTTCAGGCTTTTAGGGCCTGATTGTGAGATTTGCAGGACACCCTTCCATTAAACTCTAAATAAGGCCCTTCATTTAAACCAATATATATTGGTGATATCAGAAAATGATCAGTTCTCCATGTAAGACAAAGTTGACTTGCAATGATTTGTGGAAAATCAATATTTGTTTTGCCTTGTAATTGTGATTTGATTTGATTAACAGACATACATTGACTGAAGGTTACACCCCCATTATTAGTTGGCTGAAGCAGGATTTGGTAGGCTGATTCCAAGTGGCCCAGTGTTACCACTCCTGGGATTATTTTGTGGATGAATACGGGGCCTGGCTGTACTGCGGACAGAAATGGTCTGGGCCACACACGGGGAAGAAAGGTTCTACCTACCACCTGTCGTACACCCCCCTACAAGCTCTGTGGAGCTTCAGATGTCAAAGTGGGAACTCAAGGGGCAATTTGGAGGTCGGAACAAGTGGGAACAGCTTGTGATAAAGTACAGCCCAATGATTCAAATGTTTTTTAATCGTAGATCTCAAAATGAGAAGAACAGAAGCATCCCTATGTAAGTAAGTCTGCCAGGAGTGTGTGTCTTATTTTTGATTTCACCTGAGAAATTAACATAAAAAGGTTTGAAGTCTTTAGAAATGTTTGATATGCAATCAGTTATTGGAAACCATGTTAACTATCAAAGTAGACTTGGTTGCGCTCATAAGATTCCCTTAAATGTTTTCTCTTATACAGTTTAATAATACAACACAGGCTGTAAACACTATGCCAACCCTTAATTTTGTTTATCACTGTTTGCTATTTAGCCCCCTGACTCTAAACTCCTTTTCACCAACTGCAAATTCATCTTGTTAGTCATGTTCATGCTCAAATGCTGATTTAAAACATATTTTATTTGATTGTCCTTCAATTCTCCAGTTTTGGAAACTGGTTGAGCATCAAATCAACAAGATACTTAAGGTTGCTATCCCTTTCTTCATAGCTCATTTTTTTCTAGAGAGTTTGGCTCCTCAATGGTTTGATTTAAGCTCTGGCAATAAATATAGATTTGTTTGTGGCTGTTGTTTTTCATTTAATAACACTGCAGGGAATTGCCCCTTCATGAATGGGCACCCGCCCACACTTTTTGCCACCAGTGCTGATGTGCATGACTCTGTTAGTGCACAGGAAGTCTTCTATCCAGGAACCCAGTGCATGTGCTCTCTCCCTAGATTGTTATGTTGACATGATGATTTCCTGATTGACAAGACTTTACCCCCTTATAAGGCCCCAGTAGATGGCACCCAGGTCATAGGTGGTAAAAGGGCCCCCATGGGCTGCAACATGAGTTTGTGCAACCCTGGGTGATCCTCCCAAAGTACTAGTGGCAGGCCTGCCATTGCAGACTGCCAGAGAGCTGCAAACTGATCAGGTTTGGCTGTGCCCACACTGAGAGTGGTACAGTCCCATGCACTGCCACACATATATATGTCAGACACCCCTAAGGTAGGCCTCTGCAACTCAGAAGGCAGGGTGCTTTACATTTAAGGTGAAGACATATAAGCATAAGCGTCTATGTCTCTTTAGTGTCCTTTCCATTAAGATATGCTATAAGTGCAGGCCGGTCAGTAGGATAACATGGGACTTAAGCCCCGACTGACCAGGGCCACTATCTCCATTATGGTACTGTCTAGATATGTCGAGTTTGTTGTCAAACAACTTGCCCTCTCTTCCAACATCAATCTTTTGTCGAGGATCAGCTGGCGTGCACCCAGGTGGCACGCTAGAGGTTTCCACATGTTTGCCACCCTCCTTTGTGCTTTGGCTAAGCAGCCTGTGTGCTTGCTGCCACCAATACAGGTTTCTGACCTCCTACCAGACAGCCTGGGTGCTCCCAGAGGAGAGAAACTAAAGGATTAGGCCGGCATGAAGTCACACCACACACCCCTCAGCTGGGCCAGTGGATAGAGCCAGAGAGCGATGAGCTTCAAAGGCTACATCACCCCTGATAGCCATCTGTGCTGTCCTCCAGTGAGGAAACAGCCCTCCCGCTGCCCCAGGCACATTTGCTCATGAACAGGCAGGAAATTAGGCATGCAGGAACTGTGCACATCCCAAGCAGGCTGGCCACAGCTCCAGGGTGAGCTACCCTGTCTGTGCACTAAGTTATAATTTCTGCTGTATTAGGAGTAGCAGAATTGAGGGTTCTGGGTAGCTAAAGGTGACCTGTCACATAGTATGTAGTCACCTCAGGGGTGGATTAGCTGTAGGAGCTAACTTCCCATTGGTCTCCACACCCCAAACTCCCCTTAATCCAGGATTTAAGGGATGCCTCTGACATCAGACCCTCAGATCTGATCGATCAACCTCAAAGAAGAAGCTCTATACCAGCGATAAACGGACTCTGCCCACTGCTCAAAACCAAAGGGGGAAATTCTATCCCTCAGGTAACAGACTGGGAATTGCCTGATAGACCTTTGTCCTTGGCTGATACTCGTCACTTCCAACCAGAGGGACAACTTTGGATGCCAGAAGCACCTTCAGTCTCCCCTGGACTGGTAGCATCAGTCCCCTGCAAACTGTAGGTAAAAACAACTGCAGGATCCGAAGTTTCACCGACAATTGGGCCTGCTATGGGATTATCAAAAACCAGGTGGTCTTCTGGGAGTCATAGTCCAGTCTGCCTCCAAATCTCAGGTGGCTACTTCCCCACCTTTGCACCTGGTAACTTCCCAAAGCATTCCTGCACCTTTACTGCTGCCAAGACTTGTTGGTTGCCAGCTTGGTAACTAAACCCTTCACTCGATGCTGCAGGTGCAGGGCATAGCGTGCAACCTGCATCCAAAATCAGCAATCCAGTCCCAGCTGAGATTTTGCATCTCCTTGTCAGAGTCCTTGTGCCAGTGGTAAAATCAGCACCAGCACAAACCCGTTCAGCACCACGGACAGCCAGGACAACTCTGCGCCCGGACCCCACGGACCTGGTAGACGTGAACTGACTGTTGTGGCCTTGTCCCAGGGCCTGCAGCACCTTAAGCCTGCAAAGTTCCCTGTAGCTCGACCTACAAGTGGTCATTTCTCACCAGTGGCATCCCTGCCATTGTCTTCAATGCGAGTCCCGTTCAGCACCATGGACAGCCAGGACAGCTCTGCACCTAGACACTGTTGTGATCATGTCCCAGGGACGGATCACAACTCATCTTTAATTGCATTTTCGAAACGCTTGACTTTTTGCCACTGTCTTCAGTGCAACATTTAAAAGCCATTTCTTCAATGGATTTCTATTGCTTCTAAAATTGATATATCCAGTTCTACTGTACCATACTGTTTGTTTTGGTGTCTAAATTTACATAAAATAAGTTATATTTTTAGAAACTGGTATCAGATTTTTTTCGATTGGTGTCAATTACTTGTAGTTCATGTTTTTGCTGTGCAATGCTTAGCACGGTCCTCTAAGTAAAGCCTGACTGCCCTCTGCCACCTTACCAGGACTGAGATAAGAAATTACTAGTGTTAATGTTAGGACCATTTCTAGGGTATTGTGAGAGTTTTACATGGTGAGAACTAACCCCCACACCACATAACACTTCACTTTCCTACAAACATCAAACTGTAAACAGGCACCTAACGTAACGTTTTTACTTTTAAGTCCTGGTGGAATGCCATTTGTTTTCTTCATAGACTAGACACCAACTGTGTTTCTCCTATATCCATTTCCTTAGCCATCAAGAGAGTTCCTTTAAGGCTTCCACTAACTACACGTTTATCCTCATGAATACAAGTATTACTGTGTCTGATGAAGTGAGGGACCACCTTCAATTCCTCCAATTCCCTCTGTCTATTTGTATTGTATATTTATACTTATATTAATAGATGATTTAAATAATGTCAGCATAATGCATATGTACTCTTTTACTTTTTTCTCCACTTCACAGTGTCTACAGTTTTATTACTATTTTTTTTTTAACTTACACGGTTCAGCTATGTATTTTTTCCTTCCCCTTATTTCCCCACCCCCCACACCTCATACGTTACGATAGTTTCCTGCAGCTTAAATGTACAACTACTTATATTTATTCTTAACAATTTTACTTTCACAAATTGTATTTATGCCTAGTACTTTTGTGTTATTTCTTGTTCTTATACCATACAATAATTATTGAATTGTTGTTTCTTGCTGTCCTCAATAAACTCTAACTTTAAAAAAGTTGTCACTTATTAATTCCAAACGTTATGAGATTAAAACACCCCTAACAATGTATTTGTTAACCTTTATACTTTTCAGATTCTTTGTGTTAAAATGACTTGGTGGATCTTTGGAAGCTGTTAACAGCTTGGAAACTGATGGGGGGATGAACGGAGCAATCTGTACATACTATAGAAAGGCGACTTATCTAATTAGAAAGAAACCAACTACCAATGTATGGAGTCTGCAACTTATTTTTCAGCATGTAATGTCTGGGATCTGTCATTGTTTTACCATTACAATATGGCCACACATCATTTCTGAACACAGTGGCATCTTGGAATGTCAAACAAATTAAGCCTGTGGACAATACCACTTTAAAAGGGTTGAAACAGGGGCCATGTGGGATGCAGATCACCAAGAGATGCCCACAGTTCTGAAAAGTGACTCAGCAGTGACTCAGCAGTGCCAAGTGCTTTACAAATAAATCAAAAAACATATTAAAAAAGGCAGGTTTTCTAGGAGAAAAAAGAATGAACGGGTATCTTAAACTAAGAGAGTGTCCCTAGCGCCATGAGAACCTAGGGGTGAGTAGTGCGCTCTAGAAATAGCTGATTGATTGGTTTTGATTGATTGATGTTAGGCCTAGAAAAAGCGGGAAACTCGATGAACCATTGGTAGGCCAATGATCATAGATTGAGACTTCGTTCAGCAATAAAAACTTTACAAAGTCCTCAGGAAAATCTCAAAATTAAATGTATGCTATGAAGAAATTTAAAATGAAGACTGGTTTAGTGCACATGACGATGCATGTGCTAATTCCTTATAGCGTGTTCATTTATTTCGTGGTTTAGCAAAATGGCAAGCCAGAGTTTTTAAGTTTTCCAAGTCCATGCATGAGTAGCTTATCCAGGCAAGGGTTTTCCAATGCATTCTGGGGACTTGCATTGTGCTTTTGTCCAATAGTAAAATCAGAACTACAAGTCCAAGGATGCAAAGCAAAATCTCTGGGCTTTGTGAGCTACTCACTCATTGACCTGCACAACTTGAGAACTTTGGAAAGAAGAAGGAATGAAAAAAACTAGGCGATTGTTCATACTGAGACGTACATCTTCCATCCATAGCACCAGAAAAGGATAGACATGACATCACCTTATGGGATCAATAAAAATGTCAGTGTTCAAAAAAGAAACATTTATAATACCAGTGGTTATCAGAGAGGCAATGGCGGGGAGTATTACAATGTAAACATGGGAACATTTGCTCTTCAGAAGAAAGGACATCTGGCACTCTCTCTGGCAGGAGGCGTATTAGGCATATTTACCGATCAACAAAATCAATGACAATTGATGATTACAGAAGGTTTGGATGTGAGCCCATGTATGTCTTGATATTGGGGATACCTACTAATCATTCTTAGAGTCCCCTGTTTTAGTGTGGTTATATCATGGGCTTTCTGACGCTCTGAGGTAAAAAGATTGAAATTCTCACAAATTCTGCCAAGTTTTATGTGGCATAAATTGTTGGGGGTGGGAGGGGGCGGTTGGCGATAAGATCATTCAGTTTGCTTCATGGTGTACTTTTAATTTGGGCATAAACTCCTTTTTGTGTCTTGTAGCGATACTGAAGGGCATTAATCACGCAGGAGTCGGTCGTCAGGTATATAAGTGGTATTTATTGTATATAAATTGGAATTGTGCTCTTGCGGTTTGTGTTTTCTCCTCTTTGTTTCTTCCGGATTTCGTTTGATGATGTTATGCAGGTTTCTGGGTCTCACTCTTCTTCTTCTTTCCCTCCGTCTCATAGGTTTGCCGGGAAGCGCACGCGAAAAGAAACAGAGGGATAGCGGTAAGTGATTTTTTCTTTAATTCACTCGTTTTGTATTTCCCTTTTCTATCTCCTCCTGACTTTCCTTCTTTATGCTTCGTTCTTTTTCTTTCCTGATGTCTTTTCCCTTCTTTTCCTGTGTTTTTCTTGGACTGCAGGCTTTTCTCTTTTCTTCCCCTTTCTGCCAGTGATTCTGTCACGGTCTTTTCCTACCTTTCTTCTTTCTGATCTCTCTTTTGCTTCTACTCTCTGTCTTTTAAGGGTGTGCTTTCCCTATCTATTACTCGCAACTTTGTCACTTCTCTTATTCCAATACAGGCTCTTTTCTTACACAGTGCCTTCTTACTTCTCTTGTGCAAATAAGTGCTCTTTTCCTTATGCGGTGCTTAGACACTTCTCTTGTGCAAATAAGTGCTCTTTTCCTTATGCCACCCAACCTTTCCTCGTGAAAATATTGTGCATCCCCTTTAGTCTTTCCCCCTCCCGTCCTCCCGACCCTCAGGCCAGTTTCCCCAGACACCTGGAAATGCCACGCTTCTCCAGAAGCATGGCGGGATCCAGCGCTCCGTCTTCCTGGGCTACCGCGGTGTTTGAACCTCTGTCTGCCGCTGGGTTGATCACTTCCCGTCGGTTGGGAAGGAACCGCTCTCCCGGCATCCAAATCCTCTCGTCTCGATGGGTCTCCTCGTCCTCCGTCCTTTCGCCGTCTCGTCCTTCGTTCCTCCAGGCCTCTATCGCGCCGTCTTCCTCCTCCTCTACCTCCGCTGACACCGACCCTTTTAACTTTCCTCCTTCCTGCGACGTGTCGGAAGCTTGCCGCTCCTTGGTGGTGACGCTGGGATGTTCCTGTGCAGCCCCGGCAATGTCAGCACAAGTCAGGCTCATGTGCGGGCGGGATATGGCCAGCCCGTCACATGTCTGAATTGTGAATATCACAGGACTAAGAGATATTTAAAATATATTTTTTAAAACTGCAGACAGTCAGAGGTATAGTATTTCTTTCAAGACACCTATTGAATTATTTTTTGTTCCGTTTTCTTGATAACGTCCAAGCATCCTACAAGTAAATGGGATGTAGCCAGCTAAAAAGAACATTTGCAAGATGATACAACCCAAAATATTTTAGTGAAGTTTCACACTGGCCAATATTAGTTTTCCCTTTAGTTCTAGCTAACCAGGTGTTGATCAACTGTCTAAGAACATCTTTACTTTTTCTGACCAAGTGAGCAAACATCTAAAAGCTACTAGACCAATCTAAGAAGTGGCCGGAGTTGCTGTTGGTGACGTAGCTAATAGGAGGTTAAGAGGACACACACACACACTCACTAGTCTCAACTCTGAATTGACACACCCTTTGACAAGGAATTTTAGTGGTGTTGATCAAAGGTGCCAGTTGTCCAATAGGCCTGTAGTTAGGAGTGTAGTTTTCAGGAGGGATTGGCCCCAAGTAATGACAAGGCAAAAAAGGTAATGACAGGACTAAAAAAGAATAATAGGAGCAGATTATTACAATGATATTTGTGGAGAGAATAGGTCAACATGTTTAGACCTTAAAGCACACTACAAATTATTGGTCCTACTCTAGTCAGAGGAAATGATAAGGCCTTTTTCAATAATTCTACCTTATGAAGCAGTCTATTAAAATGTATACACAATATGATGATTTTAAACTGGAGGTGTGTAAAGCTGTGAAGTCGTCTGTCTCGCACCTTTGTGTACATTCTTTGCTGATAGGTTTCTTGTATTTCTTAGTAAAAAGAAATGTTGAGCAATGCTTTTAGTAGTGGGAAAATATTCCTGAAGTTGTTCAGGGCTGCAAGTTAAGCAGCTGACTTAAACCACTCTACAGCTGTTCCTTGATGCCTCCACCATCACCTAAACCAAACCAAACCAAAAGCTCATCCGAGGTGGTGGTTACTTGCCTTCAGCATTCAATGGTCTTGTGGTGGAGGAATTCTTTCCATCTGCGTGTGGGAATTCGGCAGAGGCAAATCACCACCGGCTGAGGACTGTATGGCATAAACGTCAGCCTGGGCATGGTCTGGGAAGTTTCTGCCACATTAGCGATGAGTGAAGGTTCCTGACTCGCATTTTACATGCTGGTTTGAAAAAAGGGCACATAGTCAACATAGGCATGTCCCATTAGTTACAAGGAGCTTGTGTAATAGGAGGCTGCACAACATGAGACCTTCCTGGGCAGCTAGCAGCAAACTAGTTAAACATGATAGGGGTATGTCACTGTGAGAGCCTGGAACGGGTCTGTTTGAGGTTTGTGGCATGGGCAGGGACACTAGTTTCATCTCCAGGCATGGAACAGAAGTGGCCAGGCAGAATCCCTGTCCAGAGACTGAGCTATTGAGTAGGACATCCACAGTTATGATCCAGGATCTTGCTGTATGCTAGTTCTCACCATCACTTTACTGCTGCTTGTATTTGGAAAAGGATCTCGCTACCACCAAACTAGACCCCGCTCTCATTCTTAAACAACTGGCTCCTTGCAAAGACCCCTCGAGCTGGAATCCATCAGATCCTTCAAGGAGGTATCCCTTAGGCAGCAAACTGTGCTTGGAGGGACACATACATTTTTGCATGGTGAAACTGACTACCAAGATGAGACGTGTGAACTGTGAAGGCCATGATCAGAAGTCATGGTGTGAGGCAGTATGATGCCAAGTTCTAATCCAAATTAGACATCCATTATTATAGGACCACTATTTCTCAACATATCAGGTTTACTTTTCAGCGACAACACCAATACTTCGTAGCAAGACTGCCAAAGGTAATACGAGGGGGCGGAGGGTCCCTCATGAAGCTAATCCTCTCTGCTTTCCACTGCAAATGCCTCTCTTTCCCTTTCAGTTTCTCCTGCTCTCCCTCATGTAATTAATTTTCTTTCATTCTATCTCTCATTCTATCTCTCTTTCCTCCCATTCACTCTCCAACGCTTTCCATCATAATTTGTTTCTCTCCTTCTACTACATCACGTACACTCCCCCATACTTCACCAGCTGCGTCCTCTCTCTTTTCTTCGGTTCCAAATATATGTTTATGTTATCTATTTCCTTCTTCCTTATGCCTACCTTCTTTTTCTCTTACTCCTTTACTCTCTCTCTAGAACGTTGCTATCTTCCTGTCTCAATTTATCCTTCACTTGCTTTCTTTCCTTTTGTCTTCTTTCCCTTTCAAGTCTCTGTGTTTTCTTAGAATCACCTGCCTCTCATTTGTCTCTCCGACTCACTCATTCTCCTTCTTCTCCCACTAGCCCCCTCGTCCCTTCTTTCTCTCTCCACATGCCCCTCTCCTCCTAATAGTCCTCACCTGTACTCTCACGCTTCTGAATTTTACTTCAGAAACATTTTAGCTGTCAGAGTTTGTGACTGATATAAAGTACAACAAAATCAATGTAATTGGAAAGAGCACACCAGGTCGGAAACACCTTAACCCTTAACTTCATGTAAGCACACAGCAAGACAACATTTCATTGGAGCTCAGTCTACATTCAGTCTACATTCTTCTCCTACACAGTACGGGTCAGAGAAATACGTTATCGATGCCTTATGAATATGTATTTAATTATTGTTCGATTAATTAAAATCATTAGATGTAAATAGAAATCATAGCATGATACATAATAATTGGTTCAGCCGACACACACTGGCTAAAACAGAAGGCGATATTTAGCAATTTAGCAGCTTTTAAAAGATTCATCATTCTTGAGATGTCTTATGAGAGTGTGATCAGGTATCGATGAAGATGACTCATAAATTGTAGAAGTTAGAAAATGGTGTGTGATCACCTTTTACTCCTCACTTTGCTAAGTAGAAAATGATACTTGAAAAGAACAAAAACAGCAACACTGGCTCTGTTTATCTAAAAGAGGTAGTACGACCAGCAGTGGCTGACGAGGACAGACTGAAGTATGTAACACTTCTTTATCCAGGAAAATCAAATGGCAGGGACGGCTTCTACTAGGCAACCACTCCTTACCCTGGAAAGATGTCCACTACAGCAAATGCAGCCAACACCGTTTAGGGACAAAGCCCAGCATAGAGTTATCTGTTCACAAGAAATGCTGAGTCTCCAGGAAATATCCATTGCAGAAATTCTGATTGCCTTTACCTGAGAAAAATGAAAAAACTACTGAGGAGAATATACACTCTCTTAGGAGGTCTCAGCCATCTCCTATTAAATGTATGAAATCCCCTGCTTAGAAGTAGTCAGACAATTCCACTGTGATAGAGTTACACTGTTCTATTTGAGGTAGAAATGTCCTGCTGAATATGGTTGCTTCAGGTAAGTATTGATACTGTTCCATTGAAAGTGTCCCATTGCCTAATAGTTCCCTGCAATGTCCCATTGAAGCCAGCTGTGTGGAGCTGTGTTGTGACTGTTCCAATAAAGTATAACAGTCCTGTTGCAAATCACCTGTAATGTTTAATAAAATGTAAAGTAGACCTTTCAGCATGTGCTGCATTGCATAATACACATATGACAACCCAGCAAAGAAAGGCCAGTACCATTTAATGGTACATATTGTAGCTCTATTGAGCGTTGTTTCTAGTGTCCAACTAAAATTATACTAGGCCTGATACAAAGTACAGGTGATAAGTCATTAAAAGTATAGTGACCTTGTTGAGAAGTTGTAGTGCTTCTGTTACTTATCTCGTTTTCAGCACTTACATAACATATCAAGAATGCACTTCTGAGTTCAAAGAAGACTTTTATTGTTGTTAATTCTTCCCCAACCGCAATTTTGTAAGAGACGAATCAATAGATTTCAAGCACACGTTCAATTAAAACACAGTTGCAATGTACACAGCAGGTTATATTTATAAGATATTGAATGCAAAGCAAAACAAATACTTCACCGTGTGAGAAACTATTTACAGCTTCATCTTTCTAGGGTCTGCAAGCTGATGACTCCCGTCAGCTGCGAGAAAGAGATTTATCTACCCACACGGGATGCTGGCAACTGGCGCCAAGTTCCAGTCCGAAGTCAGGCAGATTCGAATCCCATATGCTCTGGTTATCTTTCTGTACTGAAAGTTGAAGTAGGACCTCTGCCCATAGGAGTGTTCTGCCCCATCATTTGTGGCTCCAGCACAGTTGATAATGTGGGGGCTTCATCCCAGACATAATGGGGGTCATTCTGACCCCGGCGGTCTAAGACCGCCGGGGCCAGGGTCGGCGGGAGCACCGCCGACAGGCCGGCAGTGCCCCGCAGGGCATTCTGACCGCGGCGGTTCGGCCGCGGTCAGAAGAGGCAAACCGGGATTCTGACACCCCCTACCGCCATCCTGTTCCAGGCGGTTCGCCCGCCAGGAACAGGGTGGCGGTAGGGGGTGCCGCGGGGCCCCTGGGGGCCCCTGCCGTGCCCATGCCAGTGGCATGGGCACGGCAGGGGCCCCCGTAAGAGGGCCCCGAAAAGTATTTCAGTGTCTGCTAAGCAGACACTGAAATACGCGACGGGTGCAACTGTACCCGTCGCACCCCTGCAACTACGCCGGCTCAATTCTGAGCCGGCGTCCTCGTTGCAGGGGCATTTCCTCTGGGCCGGCGGGCGCTCTTTTGGAGAGCGCCCGCCGGCCCAGAGGAAATGTCTGAATGGCCGCCGTAGTTCTTTTTCATCAGTCCCAAAGTTAACAAACCTTGGATCTTGCTTTGATATGTTGCTGCCTTTAGGGAACACGTGCCCTCTGTGACCTCTGCTTGTCTTCAGCAGACGTGACTATTCCAAAAGATCTTTCTCTTCATTCCTCAACATCTGCTTGCTCTTCTGGTTGGAGCAGCAATTCTACTAACACCTAACTAAGTTGATGCTTTCTACTTGGGGCTCACCTTCTGAGATGATTCAGAGATTGCAGCCGACATATAATATTATGCTTAGGTTGATATTGTAGCCTTCATAAGTTTCAATGGGCCTCTGATGTTGCCCAGCTTCCTATTGGGCAGCTGATCAGTAGCCTTTTATGAGCAGAGTCCTAAGTGTTTTCATGCCAGACTTTCTTGACATCACTTCCTTCCTCCCCCCAAACTCAGGTCAAGCTCTGTGCGTTTTGTTCCTGCTCTTATGTTTCAACAAGTGCTCTAAGCTTGGTGATATGACCTTTACTCTTCTTGCCCCTGAGCTTTAGGAAAGTTACCTGTTGGCTATTCAACAACTTGATAATTAGGGAAGTTTGCATTGGGGACTTAAATTCCATTGTGTTTTTTAGCATTTCCTCCTAAGTAGTCCTAGCAGCTTGATGTCTTCATTCGACTATCACAGTCACAAACAGTTACACACAGTCACAAACAGTTACACAAACGTTTGAAGACACCAGTGTGGTTTAGTGTCCTTATTCCTGCTTTCTAACTTGGATTACATGTACCATTCTATGAGGTTCTGACAGGAAGCAGGAGGAATACTTGTACATGCTTAACACATGATTTATGATCTGTTACATCTAGAGTTCATAGTTTCACATATGTTCATCAATTATTTGCTGTTCAATATATCAGTTGCAAAGGATATCAAAACACCAATTCTTGTGTCATAAACATAAATGTTTTTAAAAAAACAGAGGCATATTTTCAAAGGAGTCAATAAATGCAATTAAAAACTAATCACATTTAGGTGCATATTTACAAGAAAGTGGTGAATCGGTTCTTATGCGCTACTTTTCTTGTACCCCTCTTGCTCCACCTAACAACACCATGGTTGCACCGTATTTTCATTTCGGTGCACGATGGCGGTCGTTAGCAAAATAGCGTTAGAGTTTTCGAGGCTGTTGTAGCGCTTTGCTGCATTAGCATCAAAAATGTTGACTCAAGTGCAGCAAGGCACAGGGAGTACTATTGATTATTATGGGTGTGTTGTTTTAACGCCTGCCTTGAGCAGGCTTTAAAAATGATGCTAAAAATGGCAGAGCGAAATCTAGTAAATTTCACTGCACCATTTTTTCGGGCCTCCCTGTGGGGAAACGCCCCCCTTGCATACATTATGCCTGGTGCAGGCATAATGTGGCGCAAGGAGTTGCAAAGTGGAGCAATGCATGCCTTTTGCCACTTTGTAAATCTGGTGTGGGGGAAAGGCCACCTTAGCACCACTTTAGCTTCAAAACAATTACGCTATTTGTGGTCCTAAGCGGTGCAAGGGGTTTGGAAATATGCCTCTTATTGTCTTTATCCTTCGTAGACCTTAGGTTACAGCACACAAAATCACAAAAAGCTTCAGCTGCCTGGATGAAGCCACAAATAATAGTCAGTTCTAAGAGATGAAACGCAGTCCTGTTCGCCCTTAATGATTTATCTAGATTATCTTTTTAACTGAGAGAATCTTGTAAAGCAGCCGTTCTACTCGGTCATTTGAGGTTCAAACTATTGAAATTAAAGTTACATACCTCCAAAGCAGGGACAATAAATTAATACAATATCTTATCAAGACCACAACTTGGGTTCTCTATATTAACGCTCTTAATATGATTGGCCTGGTTATCGGTGGGATATTTATCACACTTGATAAAGGCAGACTCTACTGTATTGAAATTTGCTGCAGTTTTCCAGTAAATACCGACTATTTCCCCCCAGGTAGGTTGGACCCGGCATTGCTTACACCACAACTCGTAAAAACAATTTGTTGGTAACAGAGGTTAGCATACATATCTTTATTAATCATGTACCTAATGAGGGCTCTATGTAATGGTTTTTGTATAAGGTTGTTTAATTCACCAGTATATATTTCACATCAGGCTACCCCTGGAAAGGCTTTAGACTGGAGCGGTGCTACTCAAATATAAGACTGATTTTATCCCTGCTTATCTGACCTATCCAGGGATTAACCTACTCAGTGCGATGCATCCTCCGCCATGGAGGAGGAGCGTCGCCCCTCCAGCCAGACACAGCAGCTGCAAACCTTTAAAAATAAAACAATAAACAATGTTTACTAACATTTTATTTCTAAAGGGGTGGGGACATAGGGAATGATAGGAAAGGAGGGTAGAGCTGTGCACTCCCCTCAGTGTGCATGTGTGTTTGGCCGGCCATCTTGGGCCGGCCAAACACACATGCGCAATGAGCTCTCCCCAACCCGGCACTGTGCTGCCGGGTTTGCGACAGCAGGCCCAGGCACCCAGTCTGCCTGGGAACGCCAAAACAACGTTGCTCCGGCCAATCCCAACCCTGCTTTCATGCTGCCAACATAATGAGAGCAGCATTAGGATTGGCCACAGGGCAGGCTGGGAGCCTGCAAGTGGAGCCAGAAGAGTTTTGCGGTGCAGCATCAGGAAAGTTTTCTTTGCTGCAGGAGCCTGATTGGAAGGGAGAAAAGCAGAACCAGATATTGACAATATAGCACAGAAGTGAGTGGTCTTCAGCTACAAGGTGTCAGGGCAGTTAAACACTGTGGTTGGTATTTGTGGGTTGGTACAGATGTGTGAGAGCCACAGGTTCTGCTACACGTACAAGGGTTCTGTAAAGAAGTGTGACAGCCATTATTCCACTGCCAAGGACTTGTAATCTGATGGTGAGATCATAATATAGAAGTGACTTCCTTTCAAATAACTGTATGGCCACTGCCCAACAGAAAGGGTAAAAGAGTCTTCAGGCAGCAGGCTCCAGGTCAGCAAAGGAGGAGTTCAGCAGAGTGCAGTTAGGGAGAGTGGCAGTCATCAAGTAGCACAGCAGCCTTTCTTCCCAGTAGAGTATCCAAAGGTCCAGAAGTGTGATCAAGTGGTGGCATCAGATGTCCTGTATTTAGAGGTTGGTGTTCTTTTTCTAGAAAGTGGTAAAAACTTCTAGGCAGTAGCTTTGAAGTGCAAGATAATTATCTGCTTCCCCCTGTCGTGGCTCCAAGCTGGCTGAAATGAAAATAAAGGGTTATTAGGCCCTTTGTATCTGGACAGGACACAGCCTATTCAGGCATAATTGTGTCCAGCTACTCTTTCCCATTCTGCCCCAGATGGCCCATCTAGTCACACCTAAACTCCCATTGTGTGTGGGTGTCTAGTAGGAATATACAAAACCAACTGCCAACTACATCTAGTCATGTGACCAGAGACGGGCTGCAGGCACCAAATGTCTAAGGCAAAGAAATGACAACTTTCGAAAAGTTACATTTTCAGAATTGCAATTTAAGATTCAACGTCACCATCAGTGAGAATTTAAAATTGTGATTCCAGAGGCATCAAACTTTAAAGAATTAACAAACAAACCTTGGATCTTGCTTTGATATGTTGCTGGCTTTAGGGAACACATGCCGCCTATGACCTCTGCATGTCTCCAGCAGACATGACTATTCCAAAAGATCCTTCTCTTCATTCCTCAACATCTGCTTGCTCTTCTGGTTGGAGCTGCAATTCTACTAATACCTAACTAAGTTGATGCTTTCTACTTGGGGCTCACCTTCTGATGTGATTCAGAGATTGCAGCCGACATATAATATTATGCTTAGGTTGATATTTTAGCCTTCATAAGTTTCAATGGGCCTCTGATGTTTTCCAGCTTCCTATTGGGTAGCTGATCAGCCTTTTATGAGCAGAGTCCTAAATGTTTTCATGCCAGGTGTTCTTGACATCACTTCCTTCCTCCCCCCAAACTCAGGTCAAGCTCTGTACGTTTTGTTACTGCTCTTATGCTTCAACAAGTGCTCTAAGCTTGGTGATATGACCTTTACTTGTCTTGCCTCATAGCCATAGGAAAGTTACCTGTTGGCTATTCAACAACTTGATAATTAGGGAAGTTTGCATTGGAGACTTAAATTCCATTATGTTTTTTAGCTGGATTTCCTCCTAAGTAGTCCTAGCAGCTTGATGTCTTCATTCGACTATCACAGTCACAAGCAGTTACACAAACGTTTGAAGACAGCAGTGTGGTTTAGTGTCCTTATTACTGCTTTTGAACTTGGATCTACATGTACCATTCTATGAGATTCTGACAGGAAGCAGGAGGAATACTTGTACATGCTTAACACGTGATATATGATCTGTCACATCTAGAGTTCATAGTTCCACATATATTCATCAATTATTTGCTGTTCAATATATCAGTTGCAAAGGATATCGAAACAGCAATTCTTGTGTCATAAATAGAAATGTTTTTCTAAAAATAGAGGAATATTTTCAAAGGAGCCAATAAATGCAATTAAAACCTAATCACATTGAGGTGCATATTTACAAGAAAGTGGTGCATCGGTCCTTATGCGCTACTTTTCTTGTAACCCTCTTGCTCCACCTAACAACACCATGGTTGCGCCATATTTTCATTTCGGTGCACCATAGCAGTCGTTAGCAAAATAGCGTCAGAATTTTCGATGCTTTTGTAGCGCTTTGCAGCATTAACTTTAAAAATGTTGACTCTAGTGCAGCAACGCACAAGGAGTCCTATTGATTGTAATGGGTGTGTTGTTTTAACGCCTGCTTTGAGTAGGCTTTAAAAATGATGCTAAAAATGGCACAGTGAAATCTAGTGAATTTCACTGCACCATTTATTCGGGCCTCCCTGTGGGTAAACGCCCCCCTTGCATACATTATGCCTGGTGCAGGCATAATGTGGCACAAGGAGTTGCAAAGTGGAGCAACGCATGCCTTTTGCCACTTTGTAAATCTGGTGTGGGGGAAAGGCCACCTTAGCACCACCTTAGCTTCAAAACAATTACGCTATTTGTGGCGCTAAGCGGTGCAAGGGGCTTGGAAATATGCCTCTTATTGTCTTTATCCTTCATAGACCTTAGATTACAGCACACAAAATCACAAAAAGCTTCAGCTGCCTGGATGAAGCCACCAATAATAGTCAGTTCTGAGAGATGAAACGCAGTCCTGTTCGCCCTTAATGATTTATCTAGATTTTCTTTGTAACTGAGAGAATCTTGTAAAGCAGCCGTTCTACTCGGTCATTTGAGGTTCAAACTATTGAAATTAAAGTTACATACCTCCAAAGCAGGGACAATAAATTAATACAATATCTTATCAAGACCACAACTTGGGTTCTCTATATTAACGCTCTTAGTATGATTGGCCTGGTAATCGGTGTGATATTTATCACACTTGATAAAGGCAGACTCTACTGTATTGAAATTTGCTGCAATTTTCCAGTAAATACCGACTATTTCTCCCCAGGTAGGTTGGACCCGGCATTGCTTATACCACAACTCATAAAAACAATTTGTTGGTAACAGAGGTTAGCATACATATCTTTATTAATCAGGCACCTAATGAGGGCTCTATGTTTTTGTAGAAGGTTGTTTAATTCACCAATCTATATTTCACATCAGGCTACACCTGGAAAGGCTTTAGACTGGAGCGGTGGCACTCACATATAAGACTGATTTTATCCCTGCTTATCTGACCTATCCAGGGATTAACCCACACAGTGTGGCGCATCCTCCGCCATAGAGGAGGAGCGTTGCCCCTCCAGCCAGAAACAGCAGCTGCAAACCTTTAAAAATAAAACAATAAACTATGTTTACTAACGTTTTATTTCTATAGGGGTGGGGACATAGAGAATGATAGGAAAGGAGGGGTAGTGCTGTGCACTCCCCTCAGTGTACATGTGTGTTTGGCCAGCCATCTTGGGCCGGCCAAACACACATGCGCACTGAGCTCTCCCCAACCAGGCACTGTGCTGCTGGGTTTGAGACAGCAGGCCCAGGCTCCCAGTCTGCCTGGGAGTGCTAAAACAAGGTTGCTCCGGGCCAGTTCTAACCCTGCTTTCATGCTACCAGCAGCATGAGAGCAGCATTGGCTTTGGCCACAGGGTAGGCTGGGAGCCTGCAAGTGGAGCCAGAAGAGTTTTGCGGTGCAGCATCAGCTATGTTTTCTTTGCTCCAGGAGCCTGATTGGAAGGGAGAAAAGGAGAACCAGATATTGACAATATAGCACAGAAGTTAGTGGTCTTCAGCCACAAGGTGTCAGGGCAGTTAAACGCTGTGGTTGGTATTTGTGGGTTGGTACAGATGTGTGAGAGCCACAGGTTCTGCTACAGGTACAAGGGTTCTGTAAAGAAGTGTGACAGCCATTATTGCCACTGTCAAGGACTTGTAATCTGATGGTGAGATCACAATATAGAAGTGACTTCCTTTCAAATAACTGTATGGCCACTGCCCAACAGAAAGGGTAAAAGAGTCTTCAGGCAGCAGGCTCCAGGTCAGCACAGCAAAGCAGGAGTCCAGCAGAGTGCAGTTCAGGAGAGTGGCTGTCCTTCAGCAGCACAGCAGCCTTTCTTCTCAGTAGAGTATCTAAAAGGTCCAGAAGTGTGATCAAGTGGTGGCATCAGATGTCCTGTATTTATAGGTTGGTGTCCATTTTCTAGAAAGTGGGAAAAACATCTAGGCAGTAGCTTTGAAGTACAAGATAATTATCTGCTTCCCCTGTCATGGTTCCTAGCTGGCTGAAATGAAAATAAAGGGTTGTTATTAGGCCCTTTGTATGTGGACAGGACAGAGCCTATTCAGGTGTAATTGAGGCTGTGTCCAGATCCTCTTTCCCATCCTGCCCCAGATGGCCCATCTAGTCACACCTAAACTCCCATTGTGTGTGGGTGTCTAGTAGGAATATACAAAACCAACTGCCAGCTACATCTAGTCATGTGACCAGAGACTGGCTGCAGGCACCAAGGAGGTCATTAAAACCCTGGCGGACGGTGTTAAAGCTGCGGAAATACCGCAAATAGGGCGGCGGACAAAAAAAGGGAATTATGACCCTGGGGGTAACCGCCAACAAAGACAGCCACTTTAACACACCGCCCGCCACGGCGGTACAGACAAGCAGCGCGGCGGTCACCGCCAACAGACAGGCGGGAGACAATGTACCGCCCACACTATTACAACCCGCCAATCCGCCACCTTTTCCGGGGCGGATTCACCGTGGATAAAAACACTGCGGAAACAGCTTTTGCTATGGGAAAACGCTCACCTCAACATACTCCACGAGGAAGGAGGACACCATGGAGGCCGAATTACAAATCCTACCTGCCCATGTCTTTCTGCTCCTCTACGACCAACAGCTACGTAGGCGCCGAAGACACTGGTAAGTACTGCACCTACGACACGGGGGAGGGGGGAGGCAAAAGTTAGGGGGACACCCACCAAACTCCCCCACCCTCGCATATTACAACATACACACCAATGCAGTCACAAAAATCACAGTAACAACCCACAATCCCCCCGGAAGAATGAAAAGACAATGCGAAATTAGGTCAAACATTGTAATGTGCCAATATACATGTCATAAAAAAATATACATATATATATATCTCAAAATCACTCTTATTTACACATACAATCCGAGAAGTAGTGCAGATATGTACACAACAATGTCCGTGCACCAACAGTCCAAAAATGCATGGGCGAGGCCCACAAACTATACCTGACCAAAATCGGAGAGAACACTGCTGGGGCATCAGATAGAAACACTACAGGCACCTCAGGGGGAAGGGAAGGGGGGCATCTCAGCCAGATGAATGCGAAGCCAGATCCACGACGGGGCTCCATGCCCATTGATGTATCCTGGGGAGTGCAAAGCCACAGTCTCTCAAGTCTCTACAGTGGGTGGTTTGCCCACTCTGCCATCCTGGGAAGTGCAAAGCCACAATCTCTCAAGTCCCTACAGTGGGTGGTTTGCCCACTGTGCCATCCTGGGGAGTGCAAAGCCACAGTCTCACAAGTCTCTACAGTGGGTGGTTTGCCCACTGTGCCATCCTGGGGAGTGCAAAGCCACAGTCTCTCAAGTCCCTACAGTGGGTGGTTTGCCCACTGTGCCATCCTGGGGAGTGCAAAGCCACAGTCTCACAAGTCTCTACAGTGGGTGATTTGCCCACTGTGGCATCCTGGGGAGTGCAAAGCCACAGTCTCTCAAGTAGATGCAGTTCTCTACTGGTACTGGGGGGGACTGGTGCCCAGACTGGATGAGTCTACCCGTGAAAGTTAATGTCCTGTCACTGTCCCAGCTGCACATGGGAGAAGGATGCCTGATGTGGCGGCCTTTTCATTCCTACACAGTGCATGCCCTGTTCAGCGGTGCTTTGCCATGGCGGTCTTTGCCCTGTTCAGCGGTGCTTTGCCATGGCGGTTCTGGACTGTTCAGCTGTGCTTTGCCATGGCGGTCTTTGCCCTGTTCAGTGTTGCTTTGCCATGGCGGTTCTGGACTGTTCAGCGCTGCTTTGCCATGGCGGTTCTGGACTGTTCAGAGGTGCTTTGCCATGGCGGTTCTGGACTGTTCAGCGGTGCTTTGCCATGGCGGTCTTTGCCCTGTTCAGCGGTGCTTTGCCATGGCGGTTCTGGACTGTTCAGCGGTGCTTTGCCATGGCAGTCTTTGCCCTGTTCAACGGTGCTTTGCCATGGTGGTCTTTGCCCTGTTCAGCGGTGCTTTGCCATGGCGGTCTATGGACTGTTCAGCGGTGCTTTGCCATGGCGGTCTTTGCCCTGTTCAGTGGTGCTTTGCCATGGCGGTTCTGGACTGTTCAGCAGTGCTTTGCCATGGCGGTTCTGGACTGTTCAGCGGTGCTTTGCCATGGCGGTCTTTGCCCTTTTCAACAGTGCTTTGCCATGGCGGTTCTGGACTGTTCAGCAGTGCTTTGCCATGGCGGTCTTTGCCCTGTTCAGCGGTGCTTTGCCATGGCGGTGTTTGCCCTGTTTAGCGGTGCTTTGCCATGGCGGTCTATGGACTGTTCAGCGGTGCTTTGCCATGGCGGTCTATGGACTGTTCAGCGGTGCTTTGCCATGGCGGTCTTTGCCCTGTTCAGCGGTGCTTTGCCATGGCGGTCTTTGCCCTGTTCAGCGGTGCTTTGCCATGGCGGTTCTGATACGGACATTGGTGTGTGGCATGACAATCTCTACACTGGACATTGGTGGGTGGCATGACGTTCTCTACAATGAGCATTGGTGGGTGGCATGACGTTCTCTACAATGAGCATTGGTGGGTGGCATGACGTTCCATCATTGCCCAGCGAGGCTGTGGCATCCGGGCCCCTGCTGGGCTGTGACTTTGGCGGTGGTTTTTGGACCAGTGACGATACTTGGGCCCTCCTGGGCTGTGACTCCGGCGGTGGTCTCCTGACCAGTAACAACACTTGGGCCCTCCTGGACTGTGACTCCGGCGGTGGCGTGGTCTCTGGACCAGTGACGATACTTGGGCCCTCCTGGGCTGTGACTCCGGCGTGGTCTCCTGACCAGTAACGATACTTGGGCCCTCCTGGGCTGTGACTCCAGCGGTGGTGGTGGTCTCTGGACCAGTGACGATACTTGGGCCCTCCTGGGCTGTGACTCAGGCGGTGGCGGTGGTCTCTGGACCAGTGACGATACTTGGGCCCTCCTGGGCTGTGACTCCGGCGGAGGTTTCCTGACCAGTGACGATACTTGGGCCCTCCTGGGCTGTGACTCCGGCGGAGGTTTCCTGACCAGTGACGATACTTGGGCCCTACTGGGCTGTGACTCCGGCGGTGGTCTCCTGACCAGTGACGATACTTGGGCCCTCCTGGTCTGTGACTCCGGTGGTGGCGGTGGTCTCTGGAACAGTGACGACGGTGCTGGCGGTTGTGTCTGGACCGCCGGAAATGATGGCGCACTTCTCCGCCGTGACACTCACAACAGGCTGAGCAGACTTCCTCTGGACCTTCCCCACCTTTGTTGGAGTTACAGCTGACTCACCAATCCCCTTCAAACCCATGTCACTTGTTGTCCCACCAGGAGTCTTAACACGGTCCCGTTGTCCACTCTCCAATTTTAGAGCCTTTACAGGGGGTGGGCTGCCAGTGCCTTGGCTCCGGGTCCTACTGCCTGCCCTGGTGGCCGGTGCACTCCACAAACCTTGAACAGGCACCACTGGTATTGGAGGCTTTTTGGCTGAGGCGCTACGACGGGACTGATGAATTGGAGGGGGGGGGGGTGGGGGCAAAAAGGTCAATTTGACATAGGGACAGTTTCTGACGGACACTGGGATGGGTAGCTGGAGGGGGTCTGGGAGTGGAGGAAGAGGAGGTGGTTGTAGGAGGTGTCACTTTAGGTGTTTTGGGTGCAGGTACTGGAGGCTGTCGTGAGGTGGATGGATGTTGGGTGAGTGATTGCCGGCGTTTGTGTACTTTGGGAGGGAGCGTCACAGACACACTGGGAGAGGACACAGGGGACGTGTAAATGGCAGTGGGGGTGGTGAGTGCAGGTGAGCGGCATGTGGTGCTGGGTGTTCTGGTGCGAGTCCTAGTGCCTGTAGATTTAGTGCATGCAGGTGTGAGTGTAGACGATACTGGGAGGGAGGAGGGAGACGACGAGGAGGGGGACACAGTGGAGGCAGTGAATGTTGGTGTGTCTGCATGTCGGTGTTGCTTGTGTGAGTGCCTGTGGGTTGTGTGGTGCTTATGTTTGCCTGAGCTACTTTTGGGTGTTGAGGTGTATTTATGCTTGTCTGATGGTGTGCTTGGGACAGGCTGGGGTACAGGGGATTGGGTCTGGGTGGAGGAAGTTGGAGGGGGGAGGCTGGACAAAGGGACAATGGCTGCCATCAGTGCTGAGGCCAGAGATTGCAGGGTTCGCTGAAGGACAGCCTGATCAGAATGAATGCCCTTCAGGAATGCAATACCGTGTTGCAACTCTCGTTCTACACCCTGGATGGCATTCACAATGGTAGACTGCCCAACAGTGAGTGACCTGAGGAGGTCAATGGCTTCCTCACTGAGGGCAGTAGGGGTGACAGGGGCAGGGCCTGAGGTGCCTGGGGCGAAGGTGATGCCCACCCTCCTGAGTGAGCGGGCACAGGGCGAACGCTGAGGGGCTGCTGGGAGGGCGGTGCTGGTAGGGGAGGTGGCGGCTTTACCAGTAGAAGTGGGGCGCACAGATGGTGCCGCCACCACAGGGGAGCTCCCATCGGCGAACAAGTCTGTGTCGCTGGTTGGTGATCCGGTGGCCGACGTGAAGCTCCCCTCGCCCTCCGTCCCACTGGTGCATTCAGAGTCTGTGGTGTGGCCCTCCATGGCCATGTGGGATGCAGCTCCCTCGTGCTCTGGTGTCACTGTACCTTCGCCTGTTGATGCTGATGTACAAAAGGACAGGGAGAGCAGGAAAGGGGGGGAGACGGAAGAAAGAGAGTTTTAGTGCATGGCATACCGCTACCGTTGGCGGACAAGACAGACGCAGCAGTCCCCTGCATAACGCCGTGCTCCTGCCCTCTGCACATGCAATTTATGGGATATGGCCTACATGGCAATGGTGGACATCTGCGCACATGGCTGCCACAGGGGCAACTATACCTCAACTTGGCACTCTGGTGAGGCGGGGTTGAGTGCCACATGGCCTACATTCCGGAGGGGCCTTGCCTACCTAACTCGCCCTGGCCTAGGGACACCCACAGCCCACCTCCCCACCCAGACACCTCCACTGCACGCAAAGTCCGCAGAATGAGGTTGTACTCACCCCCTTGTGTCTTCTGTGATGTCCTCAAGCGCCCATCCAACTCCGGGTAGGCCACCGCCAGGATCCAGAACATCAGGGGGGTCATGGTGCAACGGGCACCCCTCCCACGTTGGGAGGCCATCCCCAGCTGAGCCTCCGCCGTCTTCTTGCTGCAGCGGCGAATGTCCTCCCATCTCTTCCGGCAGTGGGTGCCCCGTCTGTGGTGGGCCCCCAGGGTCCGGACCTCCTTGGCGATGGCACGCCAGATGTCCCTCCTCTGGTGGGCGCTGACCTACATGACATGCACAAGGGAAGAGGAACAGTCATTACCAACTGCACCGTCGTTGTGAGTGGCCCCCTCCCTACTCTGGCCATGTGGCCCATTCATACCCATGCATTAATGTTCTATGAACTCTGCCCCCTTCCCTCTTCCACCCAGCCCTCTCCACCCAGGCCTAGCCCATACAACGTGCTCCCTGTGTACTAACCTGTTGGTCTGGAGGACCGTAGAGTAGCGTGTACTGGGGGAGGACCCCATCAACAAGTTTCTCCAACTCCTGTGCAGTGAAGGCAGGGGCCCTTTCCCCAGACGCAGCAGCCATTGTCGCTTCCAGACCGAGGTCACAGCAGCACTAGCAGTGTAGGTCCTCTCCTGTCGAAGGTCAGGTATCTAGTGAATGAACAGATAGAAAATGGCGGTGACGTCCGCGGCGGTGTCGTCCTCGGCGGTGCGCATCATCACCGCCAGTGCACCTGTTCATTGGCTCCTGGGACCCATAGGGTCCAATGTTAACCAATGCAGCATTGCGCCGCGGTCAACGACCGCCTACTGCGACGGTGTGCAACGCCAGCGCTGGTACCCGACAATCCCATTGTCCCAGTTTAGAGGTCAGGCAGCCGCCATTTCAGGGGCCCACATGGCTTCATTTACTACTGCGTCACACATAGCTAGGCCTACACTCAACATACATACAGGAAGGGTTTTGTGTCTGGTGTTGTCTTGTGTGTAACAGTGGGTACATACCTGGAGAATTAATGACTGGTTCTTCGCTGTTGTCCTTCGTAGGCACCATCAGCTGGGACATATGAGAAGATGGCGGAATCCTCCGGTGTACCGACCGCTGGTGGAGCTGTTGACAATGGAAGAAAGGCATGTCATCGTCACCTACAGGTTTGACCGTGCCACTATCCAAGAACTATGTACCCAGTTGGACCCAGACCTGATGTCACCGATCCGCCATCCGACTGGAATCCCCCCTGACGTGCAGGGACTGTCAGTGCTCCATTTCCTTGCAAGTGGGTCATTTCAGACAGCAGTGGCCATGGCATCAGGGATGTCCCAGCCTATGTTTTCCAACGTCTTGTCCAGAGTGTTGTCTGCCCTGCTGAAACACGTAAGAGATACATCATATTCCCTCAGGTGGAGGATTTACCTACAGTGAAAGGTGACTTCTATGCCCTTGGACATATCCCCGTCATAGGTGCCATTGATGGGACCCATGTAGCTCTGGTCCCCCCGCAGTAGTGAACAGGTGTACAGGAACAGGAAGAGTTATCATTCTATGAATGTCCAGATGGTCTGTTTGGCAGACCAGTACATCTCACAGGTAAATGTTATGTTCCCTGGCTCTGTGCATGACGCCTACATCCTGCACAATAGCAGCATCCCTGATATGATGGGTCAGCTCCAGAGGCACCGTGTATGGCTATTGGGGTACTTTGGTTACCCCAACCTTTCCTGGCTATTGACCCCAGTGAGGAATCCCAGGACCAGGGCAGAGGAACGGTACAATGATGCCCATGGGCAGACTAGAAGGTTTATCGAACGCACCTTCAGCCTCCTTAAGGCCAGGTTCAGGTGCCTCCATATGACAGGTGGATCCCTATTCTACTCACCGAAGAAGGTGTGCGACATCATCTGCAGGAGGATGATCCAGATGACGGTGTTGTAGCAGCTGTGGAGCCTGTGGAGCCTGTGGACAGTGATGAGGATGAAGCTGAGGAAGAAGAAAACGACAACAGGGATTCAGTCATACAGCAATATTTCCAGTGACACACAGGTGAGAACATTTTCTGGTTTAACAATACATTAACTTTCACACGTCTACCTCTATCCTGTACCTACATTTCACTCACTATTTGTTAATTGAGTTGTACCCTTCCATTTCAGTTTCACAAGTGTGGTAACCTACGTGTCAACTGCTTGCATCCTTCAAGGGCTTGTGGTGTGTGACATAGGTATGTTAGCCTTACAATGGGTAACCCATTATGACACTGTGATTGATAATACAAAGTACCAAATCATAGACTGACTCCAGATTTGTTGGTGTTTCAAGGGTGTTTATTTAAATGCTCAAAAAATGAAGGGGGGGTGTAAAATGGTGATGGGTGATGGTGGAGGAATGTCCATGGCAGAGTCCAGTCTATTAGTCTCACAGGTGCACTGCCTGGGGCAGTTCGAATATGGACAGGGTAACAAAGTGGGACAGTGGGAGGACAATCAGGGTGGTCTTATTTCCTGGCGGGGTCTTGCCATCTTGCTCTGTCCTGTTCCTGGATCTCAGGGCCCGCTTGCGTGGTGGTTGTCCGTCTGCAGGGGGTGGGGTGCTGGTGTGGTGGTCCTGTGGCGGGGCGTCCTGTCCACTAGCGCCGGCGGAGGTGGTGGGCAGTTCATCGTCCTGGCTAGTGTCAGGGGCCCCTTGGAGTGCCACGGTGTCCCTCAAGGTCTTTTGAATGTCCTTCAGCACCCCTACGATGGTGCCCAGGGCGGAGCCGATGGTCCTGAGCTCCTCCCTGAACCCCAAATACTCCTCCTCCCGCAGGCGCAGGGTCTCCTGCAACTTGTCCAGGACCGTCGCCATTGTCTCCTGGGAGTGGTGGTATGCTCCCATGATGGAGGAGAGGGCCTTGTGGAGAGTTGGTTCCCTTGGCCTGTCCTCCCTCTGTCGCACAGCAGCTCTCCCAGTTCCCCTATGTTCCTGTGCCTCCGTCTCCTGGACCGTGTGCCCACTACCACTGCCCCCAAGTCCCTGTTGTTGTTGGGGTGGTGGGTTATCCTGGGTGCCCTGTAGTGGTGGACACACCGCTGATTGACCTGTCCTGGGTAGGAAGGTTTGGGCCCGCTGGGTGGGTGCTGTGCTGGTGTTACCAGAGGGTGGAAGCTCGGTGTTGTGCTGTGGCTGGGCGATGGGAACCGACTGTCCTGAGGCCCACGATGGTCCGGGCTGGTCATCAAGATCCAGTGGGGCAGAGCTGCTGTCGTCACTGTGGGCCTCTTCTGGGGGTGGAGTGGTGTTGTCTGGACCCTCTGGTGTGGTGACGGTCCTTCGGGTTCCTGCAGGGGTATGAGAACATGATTATTGCATGTGTGTGTTTCATGGTGTGCAATGGGTGGGTGTGCGTGTACCCCAGTGCAAGCATTCCTGTGTGGGGGCTTGTGTGATGATGGTTGGGGGGGTGTTCTGGGTATGTGCAGTGAGCATGCTTTAGTGAGAGATGCCCATGCTTAGTTGTGTCATGCAGGGCTTGGTGTTGGGATGGGTGGTTTGTGTTATGGGTACATTACCGAGGATTTGGGGTGATAGGGGAGGGTGTGAGGGTGGGGGTGTGTGATAGCATGCAGGTAGGGTGGGGGATGTCATAGTTAAGATTTGACTTACCAGTGTCCCATCCTACACCGACTCCTCCGAGGCCCTCAGGATGCAAGATGGTCAAGACTTGCTCCTCCCATGTTGTTAGTTGTGGGGGAGAAGGTGGGGGTCAGCCGCCAGTCCGCTGCACCGCGATGTTTTGCCTAGATACTGTGGAACGCACCTTCCCCCGTAGGTCGTTCCACCTCTTCCTGATGTCCTCCCTATTTCTTGGGCACTGTCCCACTGCGTTGACCCTGTCCACTATTCTGCGCCATAACTCCATCTTCCTGGCTATTGATGTGTGCTGTACCTGTGAGTCAAATAGCTGTGGCTCTACCCGTACGATTTCCTCCACCATGACCCTGAGTTCCTCCTCGGAGAAGCGGGGGTGTCATTGGGGTGACATGGGGTGGTGTGTGTGAGGTGTGGGGTGGTGTATGTGGTGATGAGTGTGGTGAGTGTAGTGGTATGTGGTGTTTTGTGCGTGGATGTTGTGTGGGTGATGGTGTTGTGTGCCTCTGTGTGATGGGGTTGTCAATAGCTGTGCTCTCTCTCTAGCCTTCTCTCAGAATTTCTGGTTGTAGGGGTTTGTGGGTGATGTGGGTGTGTATTTTATATTGTGTTTGGTGTGTGGGAGTGGTGTTTGTATGTGTATCAGGTGTGTGTATTTGTAATTGTCCAATGTGGCGGTGTTTTGGAGATGTGTGTGTATTTTGAGCGCGGCGGTGTGTACCGCCAATGGAATACTGCGGTTGAAAGACCGCTGCGTGGATTTGTGGGTCGTAATTGCATGGGCGTGTTTCTGTTGGCGTGGAGGTGGAGGATTTGTTTCCTCATGTTTATCGCTGACCTTTGGTGTGGTGGTGTTGTGTGGGTGTCTGAATTTCGGCGGATTCCGTGATGTGTGTCATAATAGCTGTGGCGGTCTACCGCGGCCACGGCGGTGTATTTGCGGTCTTCTGCACTGCGGTAAGCAATTTATACCGCCAATGTTGTAATGACCCCCCAAATGTCTAAGGCAAGGAAATGACAACTTTTGAAAACTGACATTTTCAGAATTTCAATTTAAAATTCAACTTCACCATCAGTGGGAATTTTAAATTGTGATTCGAGAGGCACCAAACTTTAAAGAATTAACTCTTCCACTGTGGAAATTATGCTTGTAAAATGTAAGAAGGCAACTCCAATGTTGTCCTATGGAGAGAGATAGGCCTTATAGGAGCGAAAAATTAATTCAAGAGTTTTTCACTACCAGGACATGTACAACTAAAAAGTGAATGTTGTACATGTTGCAGACTGCTTTCTGGGCTGTCCGGGCCTACTGTGGAGGAGACATATGAATTAAAAACAAAGGCTTTATTTTGCCAGGTCGAGATCGCAGTTTCAAAACAGCACACACAGGCTCCGCAATGGCAGGCCTAAAACATGTTTAAGGAGCTACTTAAATGGGTGGCACAATCAGGGCTGCAGGCCCATTAGTATAATTCAATTTACAGGCTCTGGGCACATGTAGGTAAATACTCAAGATTGCATATTCTCATTATTTTGGTAATTTTGCATCACAAGAGTAATGAGTATTTACTGAAATGAGCCTGATTACTAAAGTGTTGTTAAAATTTCACTCACACCTAGGGAATTTGACTAGGATCTGGTGAATGTGTACAATTTCTTTCTTAAAAAAACACATTCATTTTTACAGACTCCAATCCCTTTTTATCAGTGATAAAATATATAGCGATTAGTGAATAATAAGGCTACTGATGGTAATAGACAATGGGTTATATAATTTGCCTTTAGTTGTATAATATGCACATAATTTGTGTTTCTGTACAGCATGAGTTAGCTAGCCTGTGCTTCATAATTTAGTTCTTCGTTGCTGCACATTTTAGTGGCCTTCATTGCAAAACCTTCTCATTTCTAGAAGGTCTGGCTAGGCTGTAACCCCCTGGAATAGATTACATGACCATTTTCCATCTCTCAGTTGGTTATTGGTTCATGGAATCTAAGGTATCCAACCTTCCCACACTGTGGATGGATGATGCAAAGTTTCTGAAGTTTAAAAAAGACCAGAAAAGCAGCTCTAATGTCAATTTCAGCCAGGGGAAGTGGTTCCATTAATGCTAAGAGCCACAGGGGGAGCAAACAGACTGGAGCCACATGGCATTCATATCCTATAACCTGCTCCAATCCTTGGCTTGAGCAAAGTCCTAAGTCCTGCCACCCTCACTGTCTCTTGCTCAGTGATAGCTCCTGCTATCTGATTAGTCTATTGCCCCTGGCATCCCACCATAATGAATGCGGGTATTGAAATGTCCCCCCAGTTGTGGGGCACAATTCCAGTAGCCAATAGAAAATGCTCCAGCATACTTGGAATTTTCTACCAGAACATCAGGTACATTTGAGTTATTTGTGCAATACTGCAATTATTTATGTGATCATCTTTGCCCAGAGCTCTACCACGCCAAATGGCGGCAAATTGGTGCACACACTTTAATTCATCAGCCAGCTAGTGGTAGCAGAAGCAGATACCCCTTGACCTTAGTGACATCACAGGAAGTGAAACCATATGTCCTTTGACCCTGGATTCCAGAACGTGATGCCGCCTGCTCTTGGTGCTGCTGACATCACATTAATTGACACCACTGAACCTTAGTGTATACCTCAAAGAGAAAACGTATTGATAAAATCACAGTAAAATGCACACAAAAGATATTTAAAAAAACAATGGTGGCCATGTCCACATGTAGTAATTCTTGTGCCTCATAGTTTCAGAGCCTAGTTAATTCCTAAATATAGATGTACTCCAGATCCAGGTGTATGATGCAGGTGTTCACATTTTGGTTTCTTTATTTCCACCAGAATTTCCTGTAGGGACTTTACAGAGGCACAGGAAACAATATTTAAACATATGTATTTCAGTTAAGTATTAGTAATCTCCGACACCTTATGGTCTTGGGCTGAAAACAATTCCCAAAGACATAAAACGGAGTGACTATCTATCTAACTGTGTAAAAAAACTTGACCCCTCATTCTCAGACCTACCCGGCCTACCACAGTGAGAGTATGCGGTGCCTCACCTCTGCCCATGAGGGGCTGATTGCGGGCAGTTGTAAAATGTGAAAGTTGCAAACTCTCTTTTTCACACACACTGGACTATATCACATTAAAGAGAGCACTGTGAGTGCTAGGTTAAGACTTTGATTTTGGTGGATGGGTTACTCCATCACAACAGTGATGGTTATACCATCCACCAAAATATCAATCAATCATTCAATCATTGGATTTGTAAAGTGTGTCTTATCACCCTAGGGGGTATCCAGGTGCTCAGGGTTGTCGCTGTGTGTCCAAGCTGCTCCTCAAAGAGCGATGTCTTGCGCTTGTTCCTAAAGTTGAGGAGTGTGTGTGAGGTGCAAAGGTGGGAGGGGAGGTTGTTCCAGTTCTTGACAATGAGGTAGGAGAAGGAGCACCCTCCGCTGTGGCTGCAGCAGACTCTCATAATTCTCATAGTAAATAATAGGATTTATATTTCAGCAAATGGGATATCCTTCACAGTTGTGAAAGAGTACCCCATCTTTTAATCTAAATCAGGCCCGTAGTCTGTATGCAGTTTTGGGCTGCCTGATGTCCTAAGTTTTTGACAAGCTGGAACAGCACTAAATTAACACTTTAGACAGTGGTAGATGGTTGCTTGCCCCAAGAACTTTGGCTGGAGATATAGCAGCATTTCTTGACATCTAAAGCAGACAACAGAACATAACAAAACACAATTCACAAAGCAACATAACTATACAATAAAAACATAACGGCAACAAAGCAACAAAAACAGAATGCAACACAACAAAAGCACAACACTACAAAATTGCATTGCAGTAATGCAGCAAAAAAGCAACAGAACAAACCAACATATATGCGTAAAAGTTCATGTCACACATAAGCACCTCCAGAATTCTGTTCTCATAATACAGTGGTAAAAGGTATTTGTAGCAAACATTACCTCATCGTAGCACCACGGATAGATATAGTGCCAGTCAACATGTTTTCTGATGCGATCTACAGTTTCTGCCAGATATTTGTTCTCACATGCGTTAAGTGGTTGAGCTGAGGCAGCGCTAGTTCACACATTAGACAATGGACAGTGGTTGTTTGTCACAGGGAAGGCATGTCCTGCTTTCGGCTAGAATGTTGCAACATTTGTTGACATATCATAACATAACATAACAACACGATTAATACATAAGAGTGACCATCACAACTAAATAGCAAACAAAATGCAACACTACAACTGCAGTACAATACAACAAAATTGTCTTACAGTAACACAGCACAAATACACAACAGCAGCAAAAAACATACCTTTTCACTACCACAACAAAACACCACCCAACAGATATGGACAAACATTCTTGTCACACATTACCATGTTCGGAATCCTCTTTTACTAAATACAGTGGTAAAAGGTGTTTAGAGCAAGCAGTGCATTAACTCACAGAAGGACAATAGATTGCACCACTTAAATGTTTTCTGATCTGGCCTCCAATTTCTGCTACAAATTAGGCCTGAAATATCTTATGTGGTTGAAGAGATTGAGCAGCGCTATTTCACCCACACAGTTGAAAGTTGTTGTAGGTGGCAGGGATATTCAAAGCATCAACGTCTTTGGAATGGACATTTTGCAAAATGTATTGACATATCGAAAATAAACAAATGACATAACACCATTGCATGCACAAAGCAACATAAAAACACAATTAAAACGTACCAGGGAACATTGTAGCAAAACAGTCGAGCAAAACTCAGCACTGTAACTGCAGTACAACACAACAAAGTGACATGACAATAAAGCAGCACATAAACACAACAGGATGAAAAACTACAGAACACATCACTATCTTAAAAATATAAGGCAACAAATATGCACATGCGTTCTTGTCACACATTACCACCTTCAGAATGCTGTTTTCCCTACTCAGTGGTAAAAGGCATCTGCGCTAAGCATGGCCTCAACTTACCGCTCCAGCCACAAATGTTTTGTGATCCTGGCCACGATGCTACACCCGCTGCTCATGATTACCAAGCATTGCCTCAAGATCATTGGAAACCTTCATTCTGACAGATCTATGACTCTTTCAGAGGAAGGATGTTTTATAACACCTGTGGATAAATTAAGACTTTGTAATAATGTGGCCCTTGTAGACTTCATTCCATGATTTCTTTTGAGGCCCTGCAAATGAGCAGAGCAGTTGTCGGAAAGGCGCTATGTTGGCAGTGTAAGGTTTTACATCTGAACTTCCCCCTTGTCATCTTTAATGGGATATATTCATCACATACACAGCCTGGCATGGGATGCTGTAGTCACATTATAGTCATGGATCATTACAGGCTAATGCTGCCACCACCCTATGCATCTGAAAGCATTGCTGAGAAGAAAGGATAACTGGGCTTTCGATCACTCCAGCTCCTCATTCAGGCAAACCTCATGGTGACTCACCTGGAAAAGAGAGCTCCCTCTGCATGAGGAGTCCGGCACTAAAGGGGTTCAGAGTTTCTGAGACATGACGCCTTCTAAATGAAGCAAAGTGAACACAGGTCTGAGAGTCAATAAGCCAGTGCTGGAAATGGAGAAAGGATGCTTGTGGAAGATAAGGGAAGACGTTAGACCACAACATAAATAACAGAGAAAGGTAGGGGGTGCTTTCTGCAGCATATGGAGCCCGAAATTAATAAACATAGAATAAAATAAAATAAAATAAACATTAAACAGAGATTTGGCAGCGAAGGATCAATTCAGCCATGGTGCTGTCTCCTCCATGGTTCCCCTGTGCACCTTGGCTGGTATTTGTTTGCTTTGAGGTAGTTTTCCTCTGATGTTGTCTTCCAAGGACATATTCCCCAGTGCTGGATGTAGCACTGGTTTCAGAGGCAGCCACTCTAACAGAAGAAAAATAATTAAATATTATGTATTCATTAAAAGTTGCACATGTTGTCAAAGATTGATTGTGATGAAGTAAACAGAGAACTGTGGGATTAGTAGGCACAGGTAAAATTAGGACAATCAATATTACTTCCCCGATGATGTCCACGTGTTGCCTGAAGATGATTCCCAAGTGATGTCTTCTTTGACCAAACATCAGTGACGTTGCTCTTGAGCGGTCTTCATGCCACTGGTGCTTTTCACTGACAGGCAGCAAGACCAGGCCCACTGACCTCATAGTCACTGTTACCTATTGAGCAGAGGCTGGTCAATCATGACTGCAAACACCTGGGGTACTGACTAAGATGTGTGAGAGAGAACTAAGGTAAATTCAGGCTGTTATGTTGTGCTGCATGCCCTCGATTTGTACAGTCTGCAGCAAGCTTGCTGCGGACCTGAAAGAGAGAAGGCTGTCTAGGTAACAGTAAATAGAGCTTGGCACAGGTCACAGTGCATGACAAACTCGGCATCAGGATGGTGGAACACAGGCCAAGATTTACTAACGTTTCACACAATGTGGCAGAGCGTCAAATGTGCTCCTTTGTGTTACATTGAAAGGAATGCACATTGTAGTGGAATACTTACAAATGTTCGCCTGCTGCTGGTATCTTACCCTGCACTAATGCACAAACAGGCTGCCTTTCCCAACACACAGCCTCACACCATGACACACAAGTAAGGGTGTGCTATTTAGAGTACCCCTTGTACTGAAAGCATGGCCTTGTGGTTTTAGGGGCATATTTATGAACCCCTAGTGCAGCTATTGCTTTTTGTTATGCAACTGTAGCGCAAACCTTGAACTCACATCTATGAGGACATGCAAAGCCACTTTCTGTAGCTTCGCATGCCCTCATAGATATGGAGTAAGGCAAAGCAGCACAAATCGCGGCATGGCTTTACTCCGTTCAAGAGAGGCATTCTGTGGGTGTTGAGGTGGGTGTTCCCACGTAGCACACATGGATTTTGACACATCCTCAGATTTAAAAGAGCCCTGTGTCAAAAGGAAAGGGCAGGAATGCACCATATCTATGCATTATGGTGCAGTCCTTTCCAACTGCACTGGCACTGTTTTGGCTGTCTAGCGCCAATGCCAGTACTCTTGCACCATGGTACAATGGTACCAGGGTGTCTGAGTTATAGGCAGGATTGTTTATGTGCATGAGGGGGAAATCCTGGGATGCAATTTCCTCTTTCTATGTGTGCTACACAATGCAGCACAAAAACAGAGAAAAAAACCAAGATTATATTTCTCCTCCTTGTGCCTCCCCTGGTGAGGCGTAAGGCTGTTGTGCATCCCCAGGTTTACAATCTCTTGGAAATCTGGGGATGCTTTAAAATCCATGGGTGTTGCGTGGGAACACCTACTGCAACGCCCAGGGAATGCCTCTTTAGTGCAGAGTAAGGCAATGCAGCAATTGTTGTTGCCTTGGCTTACTCCATATTTCTGAGGCCATTCGAGTCCACGGAAATTGGCTTTGTGTGGCTTCCTAAATATGATTTAGTGGTTTGTGCCACCTTTGCGTCACAAAAAGTGGCTCATAAATATGGGCCCAAATATATAGAAGCACTACAGCTGCCTCCCTACCAGATTGCACGTTCATAAGACTTTAACAATGTATTCCTGTGACACAGACTGTATCGGAGGGGAATGTAGGCTGTACTCCAGTGAAATGTTATGTTGTAGTATGGTTTCATGAAATGAAGATTTAAGGTGTTTCCTCCCTGGCACACTCTTTTTAATTAAATTGATTTAATTGTACATTATATCAGTCACTGCGAACTCTGACAGCTAAATCTTTTATCAGGTAAAATCAAGAAGAATAATAGACATATAGGTAGGGACTATCTGGAGGGGAGGGGCATGTGGAGAGGGAAAGAAGGTAAGTGAAGAGGGGGCTAGTGAGAGAAGAAGGAGAATGACTGAGTCAGGGAAAATGAGGTTGAATAGGTTTTAGAGAAAAATGCAGACTTAGCAGGGAAAGAAGAGCCAAGGAGAGAAAGCAAGTGAGGGTTAAATTGACATATTATAGCTGTTATGTTGAGAAGTTGTAGTTCTATAATGATGGATGTCTGATATGGAGTACAACATGGCACACAATCAAACTGCCTCATACCATGACTTCTGATAATTACCTTCGTAGCTCACATGTGTCATCTTGCAAGTCTATTTTTAGATTACCAGTACAGGAGGCAGGCCCTCATGCTTTCTGCATCCACCATGAAGAAATGTATATGTCTCTGCAGGCACAGTTAGCTGCCTAATAGGTACCACCTTGATGGATCCATGCAAGGAGCCAGATCTTTAAGAATGAGTGCAGGGTGTCTAGTTTGGTGGTAGCTAGATCCTTTTTCAAATTAAAGGCATTATACAAGCAGCAGTAAAGTGATGGTGAGAACTAGCATATAGCAAAATCCTGGGTCCTGAATGTCCGACTCAAAAGCTAAGCCTTTGGACAGAGTTTCTGCCTAGGCTACTCCTGTTCATTGCCTGGAGATAAAATTAGTGTCCCTGTCCACACCAGAAGCCTTAAATTGACATGTCCCAGGCTCTCACAGTGACATACCCCTATCATGTTTAACTAGTTTGCTGCTAGCTGACCAAGAAGGTCTCTTGTTGTGCAGCCTCTTTAGCACAATCTCTTTGTAACTATCACAGGACATTCCTATGTTGTGACTATGTGCCCTTTTTCCAGACAAGCATGTAAAATGCGAGTCATGAGCCTTCACTCTTTTTCTAATGTGGAATATGTTTCCCAGACTTTGACCAATGTGGCTGTTAGCCCATACAGGCCTCAGCCGGTCATGATTTGTCTATGCAAAATTCCCACACACAGAGGGGAGGCATTACTCCAGCACAAGACCATTGACTGCTGAAGTCAGACATCCACCATCTCAGTTAAATCTTGTTGGGGTGTTGGTGCAGGCAGCAGGGAACAGATGTAGATTGTTTTTAATCACCTGCTTAACCTTGCAGCCCTGAGCAGCATAAGGAACATTTTCCCACTACTAAAAGCATTGCCAAAGAATTACTTTTTAAAAAGAAACCTCTCAAGCTTTGCACTAAAATACATGTTCATAAAGTTGCGAGTCAGTCAACTTCACAGCTTCACACACCTTGACTTTAAATCCCATTGTATTATGTATACATTTATTGTTTGATTCTGCTTCATAAGGTACAATTATGTACACTCCTAGCTATGGGCCTGTGGTAGGAACTGTTTCTACTAAGCAGCCACACTTTGTCCTGGGAAGATGTTCAGTAACGCAACACAGCCAGCTCAGTTTAGGGACAAAGCACAGCACACAGGTATCGATTTTTTCACAAGAAATTCTTAGTCTCCAGGAATCACCCATTGCAGGATTTCTGAACCATGTGGAATACATTTAAATGAGAAAAATGACAAAACTACTGAGAAGAAAATCAGACCTGATAAAAGGTTTCAACCATATCCTATTAAATGTACGACAGCCCCTGCTGAGAAACAGTCAGACAATTCCACTGTAACTTTCTTGGTAGAGTTACACTCTCCTGCTGGAGGTAGAAGTTTTCCTGCTGAAAATGTTTGGTTTCATACATTCCATTTGAAACTGTGCCAATGCCTAAAATTGCATGCAATGTTCCATTGAAGGCAACTGTGTAGAGATGTGTTGTGACTATTCCACTAAAGTATAACAGTCCTGTTACAAAGCACCAGTAATGTTTTATTAAAAGTAAAAAAGTAGCCCTTTCTGCAAGTTCTGCATTGCTTAATAGACATATGCCAACCGTACTAAGAAATGGCAAACACTTTAATGGCACATGTAACAGCCCTAAGGAGATATGTTTGTAGTGTTCATTGAAATTATAGTAGCCCCAATACAAAGTGCCAGTAATAAGTCATTAAAAGTATAGTGGCCTTGTTAAGTAGTGTTGGTTTTGCAGCTCTTTTGAGACGTTCCTGTGTTTTCTCAAAGACAGAGCATTTTGGAAGTGTATTATCTATAGGTACCAACCAATAAATAGACTTTGTGCCAACCATTGGTACTCTGTCAAGCAATGGTTTACACCAGGATCCATTGTGATCCAGAATCTGCTGTCAGTAGGCCTACACAAGGTGGCTCTGCCTCGGTTGTCCTTCTTCCTTTGTAGTCTGAGCCGGGTATCGGTGCTCCCACCATTGCATTGCAAACAATCACCATTCTCTTTACAAGTTCAACTGGCTCTTCTCTTCCTACCATCTCATCTAATGTCTACTTTCAACTGCTGAGAGCTGTTATTAAATCTTTAAGCATGACCCCCCTTTATTATGCTGATGTCACTTAGAGTATCCTGTACTTTGCCTGGTCTCCGTCTGTTTTTATGACATTCTTCACTCCTGCCTCTCTGTGAATCATCTGGTCAAGTGAGACGGGCAGACCTTCACCAGCCCCAATATTAAAAACCTTTGATTTTGCTTTGATATGTTGCTGCCTTTGGGAGAACAAGTGTCCTCTGTGACCTCTGCATCTTTTAAGTATATGTGACTGTTAAGAAAAGATCCGTCCTTTGATTCTCCAACATCTGTTCACTCTGTGGGTGAGAAAAGCAATTCTTTTAAAGACTGACCATGTTGATGCTTTCACCTTGTCACTTGACTTCTGATATGATTCAGGGAATGCAGCTGACAAAGAAAATCATGCTTAGGTTAGTATTTTAACCTTTGTAAATTTAAGTGGGCCTCTGATGTTTCCCAGCTTCTCATCGGGCAGGAGGTCAATTCCAAGGCTATTTATTTCACCCACCAAGCATTTTATGAGAAGAGTCCTAAGTGTATTCATGCCAGACTTTGCTAACATTGCTCCTTTTCTCCCTGACAATTCCTTTGGCCAGCCCTGTACTTTTGTTAATGCTCTTCTAAGCTTGGAGATATGGCCTTTTCTCTTTTTGACCCCAACTTTTAGAACAGTTTTTTGCTGCATTTCATCCCAAGCAGTCCTAGCAACCTGGGGGCCAGAAGTACAAAGGCTTATATCGGTCGCAAATGTCCCATCGGGCAGTTTGCAACTGGTAAACTGCCTTCTGGCATCTACGACCCCCATTTTGCGAGTTGGTAATCAATTACCGACTCGCAAAATGTGTTTGGGACTCGCTATTTGGAAGGGTGTGTCAAGGGCGTCCTTTCCTAATAGCGAGTCGCATGTGATGTAAGAATGTTTTGTGACTGGGAATGAAGTTGCAAAACATTTGCAGTTACCACCAACTTCAAGATGGTGGTAACCCATTTGCAAAAAGAAAGGGGTCCCCGAGGACCCCTTCCCTTTTGTGAATGGTAGTGAAAAATTTTTTTCAGAGCCAGCAGTGGTTCCATAGACCACTGCCCACTCTGAAAAATGAAAAGAAATCTTTTCATTTTTAGTTCTGAAATGCATCCCTTTTTCCTTTAAGGAAAGTGGGTTACTTTAAAAAAAAAAACAGCTTTATTTAAAAAGCGGTCACAGACCTGGTGGTCTGCTGACCCAAGCAGGCCACCATCCCTGTGAGTGTGGCCATTCCCAAATGGGTTGCAAATTGTGACTGGCCTCATGAATATTAATAAGGCAGGTGCCTTGTGACCCATTTGGGAATCCCAAACAATGAGGTTAACCCTGTTGTACATTCTGTTTTGCGGCTCTCAATTTGCGATTCACAAACAAATTACAAATTGTGTGTTGCAAAACAAAATGTCGTACATCTGGCCCTTGACATCTTCATTCAAATATCACAGTCACACATACTTACACAAATATTTGAAGATATCAGTGTCATTTAGTTTCTTTATTATGGCTTTCTAAATTAGATCTACACATATCATTCAATAGGATTCTGAAATGAAGCAGAAGAAATACCCATACATTCTTAACACATTATATTTACAAATCTGTTACTTCTAGACAACTAATCATGGGCGTATCTTGGTCAGTATGACTGGGGGTGTGTGAGCTTAAGATGTCCCAACAATCACGCTGGGAGATCTTGTTAAACACATTATATGAGAAGCAAGACATGAGGGTGGCTTGAAGGGCAGTGGAAAAAGAGGAGTGTGGATTGTTAGGGGCACTTAAAAAATATTTTTCAAACTAATCACATTTTGTAAGCCCTCAAAACATAGGCAAAGGAGTGTGTGTGTTTTTGTCACTGTAGGCATGTAAAAATTATAGGTGAAATCTGACAGAGATTTCACATTACCCAACTGAAAGCGCTTAAAGCACTTGTGCCCAACTATATACTACAGAACACATGTATGACATCCCAAACCCCCCCCCCACCACCACCAGAGCTACGCTGCTGCTACTGATGTAGGTATATCATGAGAAACTTCATGAACTGGTTTGTTTGTGAGCATTATGTCTAAATATCCCATGCAGTAGTACAGTCAATTGATAAAGAAATTCTTGTTTATAATGTCTGATCTGAAAGGTGAGAGAGAAATAAACACTATAACAATCCTATTCTGAGCTGGAAGTGCCAACTAGTGCTAGTACATGATTTCAGCTACCGCAGCAATTGTTTTGAAAGTGCTATAAAAGGCATTACAGCACCAAATGGAAGACGTTTCCTAAATTATGGTGTTTCTGTTCCTTTTGAGAAACACTGAATATGTCACAATAAAAATATAAAAGTCATACTTTGAAATACTGCGCATTAGAATTATAAGGGCCCAATTGGGAAACATGGATAATGTTCCTTTAGGATTTAATAGAAGACCTTGAGAAGTCAAGTTAGCTGTCTGTACTGCTGCACTCCATATCTGTTGCAAAATAAAAACCAGGGGGTATGGGGGTCGAAGTGACATAATCTTACAATACTTACACTCTCTAGTTATTTTGGCAGCAAGGAACACACATTTGTATATGTAAACAGCACTTCATGATAATCTATTTCTAAACTCTGTATGGGCGGGAGCATCCAAAAAGACATAAATCTTAATTTTCAGGTTTACCACCTCACAAGCATGCAGATTTATGACTTCAAAACAGCTCTCTAGAAATATTCCTGTAGAATGTATGTGAATTCCTGTTGCAAGGATATAGTCATGTGTTTTCACATGCAATAAAAACTAGCAAACCGCATGCTAACACCTCACCCTGGAAAGCCGCAGGAAGGAAGTGGACCAGAACTCCAAGAGACCGAAGGTCATCAAGAGGACTCTCAAGAGGGCCAACCTATGAACTTATGCCTTCCGTTCACCCTCAGTTCAGTCCTCTCCCTCCTCATTCATTTTCATATTTTGTAGTGAGTTTTAGGGGGTTAGTGATAGGTTGGATTAGGTTAGTTGCTCAGATAGGATCTCTGCAATGAGGTATTGTAAAAATAGTGTGTCTGTGTTGTGGCAGTTGATATGTGATGTCATTGACTACCTATTGGTGACTCATTGTCATCTTGGTTCCCATACATTGTTCCTGTACTTAATGTTCACAGTCTGACAGCCCTTTGCCCCATCTGCATGTCACATGTAGGGAAGGGCAGTTTTTGCAATTGTCTGCGTTACATCTTCTAGATGTGAGTTATGTCCTACTTGTGGCTTGGCACCTTCTTGTCCTGATCAACCCTCCCTTTGCTTCCATTTGCATGGTGAGGCCTTGCAATGGGTATTGCTGTGCTGATGCCACAGCATCACCCATGGCAATATGCCCCGGTCCCAGTCTTTAATGTTTCACATACACCCATGCGGTGCTGAGACCTAGCACCACCCCATGCATGGCATTGCCAGGAGACAATGCTCTTGTTACCATTGCTAATTCCTCATGTTGATGTTTGTGTGCTACATTGCATTGCACTGATAGACCTGGCAGAGTTCCATTTCATCTTCTGTCTGTGCAGATGTGTTTGCCTTCTTACACACATATGTCCTCCCCCTCAATGCAGTCCTCCTTGACATATGATTCCTGAGATCCTGCAGGATGGCATTGCAGCTAATGTAACACAGGCACAGTGGTAAACCCAGGGATGGCCAGCATGGGTATTAGATTACTGCTGTGCATATCATTATGTATGTGACAGTGCCTGATGGTTATTGAGTCTATGGACATGACCAGTTGACAGGAGTTGCACTTGGATAGGGAATGATGGGGATTTATCACGTAGTCATACTGAACCTTAATTTCAAGTGTGTTTGTCCTATGGGCACCTAACTGCCATTTCCTAAATGACCAGCGCCAACAGCACAGGTGGTAGTGGCAACTCTTATCAATCGGGAATGCCCCTTGGGGCAGTGGCCTTGTACTGGGCAGTTTCCTGCAGTTTACATACTGGCAATACCAGTTGTCCTGTGACACCAGGCCAGTTTTACGTTCAACGCTACCCTGCTGGTCTGTTTTAGCAGTTTCACCATCCTTGGCATGGCAGTGAACCCCTATGTTTGTTGGTGTTATGTTTTGGTGTGCCCCTGTGTGCCCCTGCACAGCCCATTGTAGTAATATTTGTGTTTTGACCACTGACTCTGTGACGCACCACTTTGCACTTGACTCAGCTGTCCACCGTCACATTAGCAGTCCCAAGTTACAGACTCCATTTTGTATTGAGCTTAGCCTTAGCTTCACCACCATGTTAAAAGTGTGAGTATTTTATACAAAGCATGCTATGCAACGTCTTTTCTGTTCTGCTTGTCTGCGTGTTCTTTTCTTACCAAAGGGCTAGGATATAATGTGGAGGAGTCAGTCAGTCAGCAAGATAAGGCTGTACTAGAATTATGTTTATGGTACAGCAGGGAACGTTTAGTTTTGGGAGAGACACCTTGGGAAACTGGCCAGTTCCAACCTGCTTCTTTCAAAATTTACCTAAAGTAGCCAGCATTTTTTAATACTTCTTGCGGAGTGGGAGGGGTTTTCTAGAAGTCTCATTCATCGCTTGTTCATAGATTGAAGATTCTTTGTACATATTCTCAATTTATTGTTGCCCATTTTAAAAGTGCACTTTCGGTTATACTGACCTTCCTTCACGAGCTTTGCGAAGTGATATAATAAATGTTTTCTTTAGAGTAAGAAGTGCATTCCAGAGATTATTTTTGACTCCTCTCAGTGTGTGTATTTTGGGTTGTTAGCAGTAAAGCAAAACACCTTGGCGTAGTCGGCTAAGGGGAAGGTATTATAAGTTGAAAGTATACATTTTAAAGTGATTATATGTTTAGCAAGAAGACTAAAACATCTGCTTCTAAAAACGTGTGTGAAAAGAGTGTTTTTCTAATTCCTGGATGGTGCCAGGCACCCTATGATGTATTAGCTAATGCATTTTCACATTTGGCTGGTTTATCGGAGAGTTGGGATGAATGCCTGAATGAAGCAGAACCAGCAGATGTGTCTTGGTTAAGAAAAGTACCAGTTGAAGGGAATGATCATTCAGTTCTTGGCAGACAGGGGTGGATACTTTTGTCTGCCTCCAGAAAAATGCATGATAAATGTAAACAGTTAGAAAGGGTGAATAAACAGTTAGAAAAGCAGCATGTTGATTCAAAAAATACTGCAACCATGTTGTCTTGTCAGAATAAATTATCGCAAGATAAGGCAGACACGTATCAAACCATTGCAGAACGTGCTGCAATCAAAGTCACTCAGAACAAATATTGTAAACGAAGAGGAAGGTTAAATCATAAAAAGGTTAATCTAGTCATCGCTAATGCTGGTTTTGACTGGTGCCCAGATTCTTCCTGGGATACTAATTTTTGGACCAGTAGTGAGCTTTCAAACTCTAGTGATGAGGACAGTAAAAAAGGTGGGGAATGGGGGAACCTTGAGGAGCAGAATGTAGTGCGTGCACAGCCAATATTTAGATGAAAATTGCAGCACACACCACAAGATCCGTCAGGAGTTGCACTACATGCTCGAGAAGATTACACTCAGCAAGAAGTAGATGACATTATGGATCGCTTTAAACAGAGAACAGGGGAGTCCCTGCTTGCCTGGGTCGTGAGGCTGTTTGAATCCGGCGCTTCTGGCGTGATGCTAGATATTGGGGACTCTCGCTAGTTTTGTACTTTAATTTCTGACCCAGTGTGGTGGAACTCGCCTGCCAGCAAGATGGCCGGCACTTAGTGAGGCTCTGCTCCGCTTGGGGCCCTGTTCTTGCATTTATCCTGGCAGGGCGGTGACGTTTTTGTTTTTCTGGCCGGGCGGCACTGCGAAGATGCAGGTGCTGCCGGCTGCGGTGGTGGAAGACTTGGCCCGGGCGTCCGTTGCGCAGAATTGGTGGCAGGGGTGAAGGGCCTGGCCCGGGCAGGTTTGGCCCAGAGGAGGTGAGAGGCGCTGCCTTGTAAGGAGTTGCCGCCGGCGGACGGCTGGCAGCTAATTGCGGGGGCCGGATCAGCGGTATAATCAGATTGCGACTCCCCGCGATCTTTCGTGGCCTGCGGCCGGGCGGCTCCTGGGGCTGAGGCAGGCTGGCCGTGGTGTCGGCGGGCTGGGAGCCCCCGCACGGGTATTGTACCTTCCGCAACCTGCTAGAGTTGGTCGCCCTTTACAGCTGCTGGCTGTTTGGACCACTGCAGTGCGCTGGCATGGTGGCGCCACTGAGGCGGCCGCGGGTGGTGCCTCATTGCACAGTGCGGGGCTGGTGGACCCTGCAGGGGGCTGATGGTCGCGTGGCAGCTCATTTCACCCAGTGCTGGAGGAGTCCTGGGCGGACTTGCTGCGAGGGGCTGCACCTGCTGGATCGGGCCTGGAGGCCTCCTGGTGGTGAACTCTGGAAGGCACCTGTGGACCTTGCTGGACTGGCGGAGCTGGTTTGCGGAGATCTGTGCCATTGCTGAGTCCAGCCTTCCTGCCTCTGGGATGGGTGACTTGGCCTGGTGTGGAGCCGGGCTTGGAGGCGGGGAGGTGTCAGGCCTGGACTGAGGGGGCCCCGCTGGCTGGGGGAGGCCTGCATCTGTGGAGACATTACTGGATTAACTTTGATTGCGGCCTTCGCAGCCCAGGCCTGGGGACCCTTGCCGGGGTGCCCTCGCTGCTACAAGATGGGAAAGGCAGAGCAGTGGCAGGCGAAGATCTTCTTTGATGGGGGACGGAGGAAGGGGGGGACCCCTTCATCTCAGATGGGAGAAGAAGTAACGGAGGTTGTGTCGTCCGACATGTCGGTCAAGGCCATGTTCCTGGAGTTGAAGACCAGTCTGACAAGTATAGACGCCAAGCTCGATCATTTAACGGAGCAACTTTATCATATCATGACCAGGGTTGATGATCATGACTCCAGACTTGATCGGTTGGAGGCGCCTACTTCTGACATGAAGGATCAACGTCAGGGCGAGCGAGCACAATTGCTGCAAATGGAGAAGGTGTTGGAAGCAATGTTCTCTGAAAGGCGCGCGCGCACCTTTCCTTCCCCCATCGCGCAGGCCCTTTTGGCAAGCGCGCACGTTGTGCTGTTATCAAATGTTCCATCATTCCTATACTTTGTGGTAGTTTATATGCGTTATCACTTTCTAAGCCTAAATAAGCCTTTTAGAGCGATATACGTGCTCCCCTAAGGCAGATAATGCTCATATTTTAATCTGGATTGAAGGCAATGAAAACAGCGTTTAAATGCTGCGGGGAGTGTTTTAAACATCATTTGGCGTACTTTAGCATACAAGCGAGCAAGTGATATTTGTCTTGGAAATTAATGGTTAATGAGCTAGGAAATGCTTCAGAACAGTAGAAAATGTGTCGTTATCAAATGTTCCACCATTCCTATACTTTGTGGTAGTTTATATGCGTTATCACTTTCTAAGCCTTTTAGCGCAATATACGTGCTCCCCTAACAGGTCATGTCCTTGGGGTGTGCAACCAGGTCACAAAACTGCCTTGATGCCTTATTACATGGAGCAATGATATCCTTTTTTTGCTTTAGTGGTATGGAGAGGCTAATGCCAAAGATCTTGGCTAGTTATGCGCTTCGCGCGCGTGAATGGTCAATTTCTTGGCGCACGTATCCTTGGCTGCAGCGCACAGAGACCGCACACTGCCGCACACAGTGGAAAAAAATTAGAGGGAACATTGGTTGGAGGTACTCCATAATAAAAATGAAGATTTGCCCCTTAACAATGTTAGACTGCTTGGCCTTCTCGAGTCCATCGACATGGGCAGAATGGAAGATTTTATTGAAGGCATGCTCTCTGAGCTCTTTCCTGATCAGCTCTCCCGTTTGCTAGTGGTGGAGAGGGCCCACAGGTCTCTGGGCCCTCGGCCTCCTCCTGGTACCCCACCTCGCCCCATCATTATCCGGCTATTGAACTATCGTGATAGGGATGCAATCCTCCGGCTAGCTAGAGAGCGGCGCCGGGTGCTCTACAAAAATATTGATTTGCGCTTCTTTCCAGACTATACCCCAGGAGTACAGGCTGCGCGCAGGGCCTTTCTGTTGATCAAACGCTCTCTCGGGCAGACAGACGCTAGGTTTTCCCTTATCTTGAAAGTGCAGCATAGCGGAAAACTACACTTCTTTACTGATCCCAAGCTGGCGGCAAAATTTGTTAAGGCTCTTCCTCAACGATCTGCAGCTGTAGACTCGTGTGGGCCGGGTGCGGAGCGTGAGACACTCAGTGATAATGACTGAATGGTCCTGTTGCTAATGCATAAACTGACCGCACGGTTACAGCGCTACAGAACTGTTTGCCGTCCTGATGCTCATTCACCTTTTGGCCCTACACCTTCCCTTCCCGGTCCAGTGTTGAGTTTGGGTTGGGTGCTAGCTGATCGCCCCTTGGATGAGTCTTGTTAAAATGCTATGGTTTACTGCTTTGGTTTTTGGGGTTAAGGGGGGTGTCATTTGCTTCGACCCGGTTGGGGGGGTCTGCGTGGGTGGAGGGTGGTTTTGTGTACTTATTCGTTGGCTCTTGTCTATCTGATGTTTTCTCCTTACTCTTTATGTCTGCGTTCGCTGGGCTGGCTGGTGGGGGTGACGGCGTGTTCTGGTGTACTGGTAGGAGTGTTATGATGATGCAGGATGGGGTGACATTGATTTGTTGTCTTACCTGGAATGTGCGTGGCCTGAATGATGGACGCAAGGTGCAGCTAAAGTCTGCGTATGTTAAGTGCCAGAATGTAGATATCTGTATGTTTCAAGAAACTCACTTGGTGGTGGACACGACGCATCGCTTGAAGACTGGATGGATTGGGGAGTGTCATGAGGCGGTATATTCGAGGTATGCCAGAGGAGTGGCAATTCTGCTGTGCAAGGAACTGAAATGGCGCACTCAGCGAACTATAGCTGATCCTAACGGACGCTATGTGCTGATGAGCGGTGTGTTGCTGGACAGGCCCTGCAGACTTGTGGCAGTCTATGGTCCTAACACGGACGACCCGGATGTCTTCAGTGAGGTCTGGCGACTGGTTGAGTCGTTGGCAGGAGGTGCTGTGATTTGGGAACCGGTGCGGGACAGGGAGAGTTTGGCCAGGATGCAGCATGTGGCAGCGGCTCGATGATGGCGCACTGGGGGATATCTGGCGGGTGAAACATGGAGATGCAAGAGAGGGTAAGTGTGTTAACTATGTGCACAACAGTTGGTCTCGTATTGATCGCTGGCTGGGCTCGCATAATGTGGCGCTGTGGACGCGATCGGTGGAGCACATGGCGCGCACGCTTTCGGACCATTCTCCAGTTAAGCTGGAGTTAGCAGTGCCCGGCGGACCTGGACACGCTTTCACGTGGAGCTTGCCCCAGGGGGCTCTACGGGATGAGGCATTCCGAGAGGAGATTGGCCGGGATATTGTCCTCTATTTTGAGGAGAATGGTGGTTCTGTGAGCTCGGCAGGAATGCTGTGGGAGGCCTTTAAGATGGTCATTTGTGGGAGCTGCATTTCAAAACAGCACTGTGTGCTGCGAGTGTTGCGCAGGGAGTTAGCTGAGTTGGACGAGCGGATAGCGGATTTGGAGGCCCGGTTGGTGGTGGACTGGTCCGGTGACACACTAGCAGATCTCGGACATATGGTCTCTTTGTATGAGGAAGCTTCTGAGAGGGAAATATGCTTTTTGGGAAGATTTGCCAGGGGGAGGCGCTACAAAGAGGGTGAGAGGGCTGGACGTACGCTGGCTAATTTACTATGCAAACCTTGGGCCAGGGGTTATGTTACTGAAATAGACAATTCGGAGGGTGAGTGTGTGATGGGGACAGATGGAGTCATGAAAGTGTTCACCGAGTTCTTTTTGATTTTGTATTCTGCACCCGATGAGCTGCAATCTGAGGTTGTACAGACCTATTTCTCAGAGATTAGCTTACTCAGGCTTGAAGACGCCCATAGGGCGTATTTTGATGCATCTTTCTCGCTGGAGGAGGTTAAAGCTGCGATTCGAGACCTGCCTGGAGATAAGTCCCCTGGCCTTGACGGCTTGACTCCAGCGTTTTATAAGGAATACTCTGATATACTCGCACCTCATCTGCTGGAGGTATATGCAGTGGCAATGAAGACTGAGATCATTCCCGCCTCTCTTCGAGAGGCACTGATGGTTACGATCCTTAAACTGGGTAGGGACCCTCTAAGCTGTGATTCATATCGCCCGCTCTCTATAATTAATGCCGTTAATAGGATCTTGGCCAAGATGATTGCGGGGCGGTTGCAGCCGCTGATGACGAGGCTGGTGCTCCCTGATCAGTCTGGCTTTGTCCCGGGGCGGTCCACGGTGCATAACTTGCGGACTTTCTTTGCGGCTGCTGGCTCGATTACTGCTGATGATGACGCTGCGGCAGTGTTTTTTGACGCCACAAAGGCCTTTGACTCATTGGTGTGGGAGTTCCTATTTGCGCTCCTCGATAGGGTGGGTTTGAGCTAGCGCTTTGTGAACTTGATTTGCTTATTATATACAGAGCCTGTTGCTCGACTCTGTTTGAACTGAAGCATATGGGCCTCTTTTTGGGTGGCTCGGGGGACTAGGCAGGGGTGCCCTTTATCCCAGCTGCTCTTCGCGATAGCGATGGAGCCGCTTGCAGCCTTTTTGTGCCAGCACCACAATAACAGGGGGCTGCAGTTTCGACAGCAGCCCATCTTGATCTCCATGTACGCCGATGACATTGCGTTGTATGTGCGAGAGTCCGATAAAAATTTGGATGTTTTGCTGGATGAGAGTGTAAGGTTCTGTGAATTTTCTGGTATAGCAATTAACTGTGCTGGCGCTGCTGGGCAGTGTGGATACAGTTCTGCTGGCTCAGAGGAAACTGGTGGGCATGTTGCTGCTTTTGGCGAAGCGCAGAGTCGCGATTTGCTGGGGACGCGGTCGGCCTCCTCAAGTCTCTGATTGGTTGTGCAATGCTGCTTTTTGCCGAGAACAGTTGGCGACCTTCTGGGAGTTGGCACCTGCGGGTTCTAGTTCGCGAGACATTTGGGCGCCTCTGCGCTCTTATTTGGAGATTGCTTATTGAGTGATATGCGCTAGATTCAATTGGCATGCATTTGGGGAATGGTTAGTGTCGCCTTGCCTGTGTGTTGCTGTGAGCTGTGGCATGTTTGCCTGTGCCAATTTGCCCGTTCCAGCCACCTTGCTATATCTATGTTGGTTGTACTTGTTCTTTGCTCCTCGAATGCCAACAGTTCTTTTTTGTGACCCCTACATTTTGCTCACTGAGGACTGCTTTGTTTGTAATATTGTCTAATTTTGTCACACTTGAGACGGGGTTTCTTTGGCACTAATGCTGTTATGAAAGAGGACCATCTTTGTTGTTGTACATTTAAAATGCATAAATAAATAAATAAATTTAAAAAAAAGTTCTGACCCAGTATACCGGAACAGTTCATGGGCTTTCAAGGACAACGCCAGACTACTTTGTTACAAATAGTTGTTGTAAGTTGAAGTACCCCACTGATTCAGAGTTGTCTCCCAATGAGAAACCCTGGCATACCTTATGAGATGCATTGCAAAGAATTAAGGAGGAGGCAATGAAGTCTGCCATTTTCTTGGGCAATGCACACAAATTGTTAGATGGACCGCTTACAGTGCCAATAAGAAACAAAAACATTTGCCTTGCTCCACCTGCCTATAAGCAGGTAATTATGACTTTATTAATCAATCAGACAGGGCAGGCTTTGAAAGATGTACTAGAGGCAGTCAGAGAGTTAGGTGAATTAGGAATTTGGGATAAACCCGAGAGATCTTCAAAATCTGAGGGTCACACAGATAACAACAGAGTGTACAGGAAAGACATGTTCGGGTGTTACTAAAATATGGTGTTAAGAAAGAGCAGATTAATGGGATACATACCAAAAGCTTGTGGGAGATGTACCATAAAAGGGGTCGTAAGGAAGGCAGCAGAAAGGTAAACAAGCAAGATAACAAGCGTGAAATGCAGAGCCAGTCACAGTTATCAGGGGAAGGAAAAGAAAGGGAGAGAAATATTTCCTCACGAGAGAGGGAGGAAAACCTGGACAGTGACTAGTTAACTTTTGAGAACAGGGACGGGGGCGAGACTGCTTGCAAATATGAAAGCATATATCTAGACCGCACTTGGGCAAAAGGTGACAGGTTTAAGTCAGACTAGGAAACTGGCCAAGCTCTGGTACAAAGTTGGACTCGTCGAGATGACAGACCTCATGTTGATTTAGAAATACATTGGAAACACAAAAATGTGCAAAAAGTCTGAGTCTTAGTTGACACTGGGGCGGAGGCCTCTTTGATTTATGGAAGCCCTAGGAAGTTTAACGGACCGTATAACATCATCACAGGGTTGGGGGGGAAGGCAGACCCCCGCTGTGCAAATTATAGTACAAATGAAAATATGGAGAACACTGAAAAGAGAATATGCTGTGTTGATTGTACCTCTTTTAGAGTACATACTAGAAATTGACATTTTGAAAGGAATTACTTTGTATCTAGATGATGGTTGTTATCAATTTGGATCAAAAAGATACATTTCAGTGGCATCCATGAGAGTGGGTCATTTAAAATTCCCCCAGTGAAGGTGCCCCTGGCAACCAAAGGAATTCATTTGAAACAGTACCACATTCCTGGAGGGCATGATGATGAAATAAGTAAAACCATAAAAGACATGATTGAGGCTGGTGTGATAGCTCTAACTACTACTGAATGGAACAATCCCATCTGGCCGGTTAAACAACCTGATGGGCGGTACAAAATGACAATTGATTACTGCAAGCTCAATAAACATATACCCCCTTTGACAGTCACAGTTCCAGACACCATCACTTTGATTGAACGAATGCAGAAATATACAGGACATGGTATGCCACCATCAATATTTCCAATGCATTCTTCTCTATACACTTGGCGCCAGAATGTCAGGAACAATTCTCATTTTCACACAGTGGAAGACAGTTTTGTATGTTATCTTTGCAAATGGGGTACATACATAGCCCCACTATCTGTCACCGGCTGGTGGCAGAGCACCTGGATGAAATATATGTCATTGACACATTACATTGATGATGTGATGATTCAGGGAGAGACAGAAGAACAGGTGCAGATTCAGTTGGAGAGGGTGGTGGAACTATTGCAGAGTAAGAGGTGGATGATTAACACAGATAAGATGCAAGCACCATCTCAAAATGTGAAGTTTCTAGGCATTCAGTCTAATAAGGAACACAGAGATGTGTTACTGCAAGTAAAGCAAAAGATTCTCGAGATTGCCACACTCCTCACTAAGCAGGAGACATAGAGATTTATTGGATTGTTTGGTTTTTGGAGACAGCACATCTCTAATTTGAGTCAGATCTTGGCCCCTCTGTACAAGGTGGCAAGGAAGAAACATGCGTTTGAATGGGGTGAAGAAGAGCAGTGTTGTTTTGATTGGCAAAGGAAGCAATTCAACAGGCTTTAGACTTGTGGCCAGTGCAGGAGGGAGACATTGAGTTGCATGTAACTGTTCAGGGACAATATGCAAATTGGAATATGTGGCAAAAACAAGGCAGGGTGAGGGTGCCCCTGGGGTTTTGGACTAGAAAAGTACCTGACTCTGTGGAACACTATACTCCTTTTGAAAAACAGGTTTTGGCCTGTTATTGGGCTCTAGTGGATACTGAGCAAATAACACTGGGTCATAATATAATTCTGAGACCTGAAACACCATAGGAAGCATGTATGGTTTACTGATGGTTCATCCAAATACGTGTGTTCCAAAAGACATTGGAAAGTGGGATCATATAATCCAGTTACCAAAATGTTGTTAATCACTACAGGAGAAGGGAAAAGTGGCCAATATGCAGAGTTATAAGCTGTGTATCAGGCTATAAAGCAACAGCTGCCTGGGACATGTCATTTTTACACTGATTCTTCATCCACTGCCAATGGGTTAGCCACTTGGCTTCCCACATGGCATGCACATATCTGGTTTATCCACTCAAAGGAGGTGTGGGACAAAGAGTTGTGGCAAGAAAATTGGGAAATGCTAGAACACAGTGCAGTTATGGTTTATCATGTGGATGCTCATTGTCCCATTGACTCGTGACAGCGCTGGTTCAATTCCCTTGCAGACAACAAAGCCAAAATCTCAGAGATAGAAGTGGCAATACACGATTCTGACTTGGTGGGGATGGCTAAATGGGCGCACCAAAAATGTGGACGCCTGCGAGAAAAAGCCACTTACAGGTGGGCAGAGATTAGAGGGATGCACGTTCCCCTAGATTTGATTAAAACTGTGATTTTGCAATGTCCTGTTTGTCAGCACACACAACAAAGATCTGTCCCACAAACAGTCAAAGGTCAATTGGAAAGAGGAAAGTTACCAGGACAGATGTGACACATTAATTACATTGGACCACTACCGATTAGTCGCAGGTGTCAATACGCCTGCACCGTAGTGGACTCTTACTCTGGGTACCTGATTGCTGTCCCTTGGAAAGTGCTACTCAGCACAACACTATCAGAACTTTGGACTTCTTAATGTTGTACTATAGAGTACCACTCCAGGTCCAGAGTGACAATGGGTCACACTTCAAAGGCAAATTGGTGCACGACTACTGTTCTCAACACAATATTGAGTGGATATATCATATCCCCTATTATCCACAAGCCTCAGGACTGTTTGAGAGAATGTATGGCTTACTGAAGGCTCAGTTGCGAAACTTATCTGATGGGCAAAACTGGAAAGAGCATTTTAATGAAACCCTCCAAATTCTGAATAACAGAGCATTAACAAATGCTGAAACACCCCTGATGTGAATGTTAACTCCTGCTTTGCCAATACAACCACATGTGGCCACCAATACCATCATGTACTGGGAAATGACTTACATGCTTTACAAGCTTACAGGCTGAAACCACAAGGCACAGCACTGTGTGAAACAGGTGTTGGAGTACAGATTCCCCTGGAGGATTTTGGATTGATTGCTCCCAGATCTGGGTTGCCCCTCAAAGATATTCAGATTTTAGGGGGAGTGATTGATGCAAATTACCAAGGAGAAATCAAAGCTATTTTGTTGAATAGCGGAGAAACTGATTTATTAATACAAATCGGAAACAGAATTGCCCAACTTCTCATAATTCCAGTGTATGGAAGATTGGTGGGGAAGGGGACTGCCCCAGCCCTTCTTAATGTACGTGGGGAGGGAGATTTTGGTTCAAGTGACAAAAACCCTGATGCTAAAGTGTGGGTGGAATCCCCAAATAGCCCTCCAGAACCTGTAGAAATTATAGCAAAGGACCCAATAATGTCCTGCTGATCATGAAACCAGGAAAGGAAAAATGTGAACATATTCCAGCTGATAAATATTATTTGCGAGAATAATCATACTTGTTTCTTTTACAGATCATACTGCAGCTTGTTTTGCCTTGAGTGTGCCATGTGGTCTCCTTTTGGGTGTGTGCGTGTGGGGTCAGGAAAGACCTAACACCCCAAACTTTGACCTGATTGATCGACCACTTCACGCAAAACCTTTACTGCATCTGAATGACAATATTTGGATTCATTTGGCGCAAACAGTGCTCAACAGATCTGATTTCTGCATGGGCGCCGTGAGAAGCACTGTGGATGTTTTGTCAACGTTTTTGATCGCCATACCAACAACAATAACCATTTTGTCAGGAATTTTCAATGCCACTAAACAGGATAAAGATGTGCAAAAACATGTGGAAACCCACTTCAGTCCCTATGAGTATTGCAGGGACTTTCGGGAAACAACCGATGGGAAGTGGGACAATCTCACTCAGATAATTATATACAATATTACTACCGGTGATGTGTGTTATTACATGTCCTGCAATTCCTGTGACATTGGAAAATGCATTTAATTGCGTTTCAAAAAGAAAACATCAACTTCTCAAAACATACCGTGGGAACACCGAGTTTTGTGCTTTTACCGAATGGACCGACATTGTAAAAGCATGACAAATCACATGGCTTGTCATCATCTAGTGACTGCCGCCAGTCACATTAAACGTGTTAAATTGGCAGTTGGCTGGCTGTTCTCTTGTGGAAACCTCACTTTTATCTACATTCTAGCTAATATAACAGGCGGACCGTGTACTTTTACACGCCTAACACTCATGATGTTTCCATCCAATTCTGTACATAGTCGTTATCCTAGAGACACTATGCAATTAAGTGAAGATTGTGATTCAGATATTGAATTATTATCCCAATCAGAATGTTGTAATTTAATAGCGATTAGATTAAGCATTAGCAGAAGACATCTTGTGTTTAGCAACTACTGTGAACATTTGGCGGAATCCATTTTGTATTCATGGCAGCCATTTTCACTGCCATGTGCTCGCCATGTACTCTGTCCTACCTTTCTGTTAACTACTCTTGAAAATCTGTCTAGTGACAAGTTATATTTAGCATCTCCCACTTTCGTACATGCCCAGTAAGATCTGCAGCTGTTAGTAATCAGTAACAGACAGTAATGTGTCAACTAGTCCTTGAAAGTGTTAGCCCCTCCTACCTATCGACTGTGCATTTCCATATGATCTTACATGTATGTAAGTTTTGCTTCTATAATTGTACCACCTTCTTTTAGCCCCTGCATGGGTATAAAAGGACCATGCTCTCTTAGATCAGTGTGCTACTTCAAACATTACCAAAGGGTGCTGTTTGAACTGTAGTACCACCTCATTAGGTTTAATAAACTTTGTCTTTTATTTCAGTTTCTGCACCAACTTCTTCCTATATGGTCTGAGGACTTTGTGCAGAGAAGGGCGAACGCCTTGCAATAGTAGACCTTGCTGAGGCTTACTTCAACAAATTGGCGTCCGAACAGGGACTCATCAGCGACTCGGCCCCCCGACGGATTGGTCGCGACAAAGGATTGGGATCTCGTGGCGGACGATCAATGCCTGAGGAGACCCGAGTCTTGGCAATCACAGCGTTTTTCCCTTCTTTCTGATTTGACCATCCAGGTGGCGCCGGTCCTCGATTGAGATCCTTTTTGTTCATTCGTCATGCAGTGACCATTTGGTCGATTTTAGAACTTGGCAGTTGGAATCTGGACACCCTGTGATTGGTAAGAGCCGTTTTACGGCACTTGCTGTGGGTTTTGATGCCTTTGTTTGGTAATGAAGTTTAGCACTACTTACTGTGGCTCTGGTGTTTTGGGTGACTAGTCAGTTTGTGTCCTTTGAATTGATATATAAATTGCAATTTATATAGGCAGGTAATAAGGAGAATTTTCTCCAATTTAATTTTGATTTGAATGGCACCTTAAGTGCTACTTTGATTAATATATTGCATTTTCTGCACTATTTTTGGCATGCCTGTTTTTAGCGCACTTCGTAGGATGTGTTGCTTTTGTAATGGTACCAATTTGAGACTGGAAGAATCGCAACCGGCACCCCCAGAGGGGACGCCCAGTAGAGATATGTATGTTAAACTTGGTCTTTCTTCTATAATGTACAGCACATTATGGAATAAATACACTTGTGCAGATCCTGAGTTACGTTGGCCTATGCATGGGACATTTGATTTGCGAAAGATTGAGTATGTGGAACAATGTATGTGTAAGCGAAGGTCTAGGCAAGATATGTTTGACTGAGTACGAATGTGGGAGAAAGAAGTGCGTGGACGAGTGAAGCGTGAGCAAGCCATGCTTGAGAAAGAGCAGCAGAAGAATGTATATGTGAAAGCATTGAAAATGAGAAAGAAATAAATAAATGACTTAATGGAGCTAGAAGAGAAAGAGCGTAAATTACAGGTAACTGGCCAATACACCATTAGGCAACCTCTCTATCCTATCCTTAATAAGCCACACAATGATTTTTTGTTACTAGATCGCCCTCCACCTCCGTATGTCATTCCTTCTGTCCCTCATGAGTTAGCTAAGGTCTCCCGTTCGGAGCAACAGAAGATACGAGACAGTCGCTCTATGTTGCCTGCTGACCATGCGTCTGAGCTTAGATATATTGCTTGTAAAACAATTCGTAGCGTTGGCTCTGCTTCGGAACTTTTAGTCAACATGAAAGGGTGGACGGAAAAGGAGCAGTTATATTTTACTGAGGCATTTGGCACAGAAGTTATTGAACTATATCGGAAATATTCTGATGAGTTAGAGCCCGATGATGTAGCAGCCGATCATAAGCAAATGCATGATGGTCTTTTTGTTTTCTCCCAGGTGGCTGATGCAATCAGGCGTTTGGTGAAATTATGTGTTGTGGCAGTCCGTTTGCAAGAGGAGAAAAGGGCCGTGGGCATAGTTGCACGGACATCTCAGACCGGCGGGGTGCAACCTTCCATCTTCGGAACAGAGAAGACTATGATTGTTCATCCGAAACCAATGTGGGAGGCCGCGCCTTTGTATGTTCCATCTAAAGGATTGGGTACCGGTGATGATAAAACTTCTGTTGATGTTAAGGGTTGTTTTATTTATAATTGGGTGTATACTCCTTGGAATAGGGCAGATGTAATGGCACTTAAAACAGCATTACCTGACCCGCGGGAAAATCCAGCCGCCTTTTATGAGGAAGTTGAGGGAGCAATTAGTTCTTGTACTATGACTTTGGCTGACATTAATTTATTTTTCGGATTGATATTACCGCCAGATATGTGGAGAACTGTTCATAAAGTTGATGATCGTGTAGTTTTTGGGGCGTCATGGAAAGAATTAGAACAGATGGACGGGGATAGGGAACCTGCGAAAAAGCCATATCAGTTGATTCTAGATCTTCCCGCAGCCATATTAGTTAAGTTAAAAATGATTATTCCCCCTAAAAAGATAGATTGGACTGTTTTAGCGTCTTGTAAGCAAAAGGTAGATTAATCGGTCTCTGATTTCTTTAAACGCTTTGAAGAAGCATTTCATGATTTTAGTGGCCAGTTATTGTCAGATGATACGGGCAGACATTTGTTTGTCGATAAATATGTCGCAAATCTGTTACCAGGAATAGCTAGTCATCTAAAAGCTAGTGAAAGTTCATGGACTACCTCTACTCTGGTTTCTCTTTTGACTATGGCTCAGTATTATGAATGTCAGGAATTAGAAGCAAAAGGTAGCGAGGATAAAACGATTAAAGAATTAATGACTAAGGTTATGTTGGCTCAAGCTTATGGTCCGCCTTTTAGCGGTAGTGATAGAGGTAGACATGGATCTTATGGTTCTTCTTACACTTGTTCAAATTTGTCTGTTGATCAGTGTGCGTATTGTAAGAAATTTGGCCATTGGGCTGCCGATTGTCCAGCACTATGTGTTCAGCAGTGTTCACGTGGTCTGGGACAAATGAGAAATCGCTCAGGATATTCAGGGCCTAGAAGAAGCACGAATGATCATGCTAGGGTTGATGCTAATGTACGAGGGCAGGATGGGTTTAACACTTTTGATAGACTTTTGATAGACGGAACCAATACCAGATGTCTAACTATGTGCAGCCTGATTTCCAAGATTCTGCTTATGCATAGGATTGCCTAGGATGGAGTAAGGAATCAGTTGAAGATCAGAGGGGTCCCTATGTTACAGCACATGTTTTGGGTTCTACTGATCAGTTTCTGGTTGATACATGAGCTACTCGTAGCGCCTTGTCTAAACAATTGATTCCAAGGGCTCCCCTGTCTGGCTTAACCATTACATCAATAGGTTTCGATGGAACACCTTCCCCTAGCCCATTGTCACAACCACTTGCATTCCATGTTGAATTTACTGCTCCATGTCTTGATATGCTCAAGTATTTCAGGGCTACAATACGATGCTCTCCTGAAGGGGGTGTTATTTTGAATGATAATCATCCTGTGATGGAAAGAGTTTGTCTTGATAAAGAGGATATTGCATTAGCTTCACTCCCTAGTACTTTGTGGGCTACTTCAGATACTGATGTGGGACAAATGATTATTCCACTGGTACATATTAGTGTCAAGAAGGGAGCTGTATTGCCACGTTTGCCTCAATACAAAATTTCACAGGAGGGCGAAGAAGCACTCACACGAATTGTGCATGATCTTATTGCAGTTGGAGTTGTTGAGGAAGTTCTGTATAATGTTTGTAACAGTCCGATTCATCCTATTCTGAAAAAGGATACTGATACTAGGATTTGCTGATTCATTATTGATTTACGAGAAGTCAATAAGATTGTGATACCACAGTATCCTGTGGTATCTGACATCACAACACTTCTTACTTTGGTTCCCCCGACAGCAACTACGTTCTCTGTGATAGACTTGAAGAATGCTTTCTTTTCGTTCCCTATTCATCCTGACAGCTGATATTTGTTTGGTTTTACTTTGAATAAATGATCATTTCGATTTTGCAGAGTTCCTCAAGGCTATCCTGAGAGTCCTAGTATTGAAAGTCAAGCGTTAAAATGACAGCTTGATTCTTTTGTTTTGCCTGAAGGTGTGGCTCTCATACAATATGTTGATGATATTTTGTTGGCAGCTGATACCTCTGAGCAATGTGGAAAGTGCACTTTGTCCTTACTTTCTTTTCCTGCTTCACACCATCATAAAGTGTCACGAAAGAAATTGCAATATTGTAGACCAAAGGTAACCTATTTAGGTCACCTTTTGTCTAAGGAGGGCCGTGCACTTACATCAGATCGTATTCAAGCAATTTTAGACACACCAGTGCCCTCTACTCAGAAAGATGTTCGTGCATTCCTTGGTCTTACTGCTTTTTGTAGGCAATGGATATGAGGGTTTTCACACATTGTCAAACCTTTGCTAGCACTTTTGACTAAAGATACTCCAATGCCCCGCCCATGGACAGATGAATGTGAGACAGCTTTCCGGCAGCTACGACAAGCCCTTTGTTCAGCACCAGTGTTAGGTACTCCAGATTACATGAAGCCTTTTTGCACTTTACGTACATGAGAAAGATGGATGTGCATTGTCAGTTTTAGTACAGACACATGGCGATAAGCAGCGTCCCTGTGCATATTTTTAAGCAGTACTTTATCCTGTCACTCGAGCATTGCCTGGATATTTTCGTTCAGTTGCCGCAACAGCTGTGTCAATACGTCAGAGTGAAGGGATAGTTTTGTCACATAAGCTGTTGGTATTAGTACCCCATGTGGTTGATGCTCTTTTAAATCAAACAAAGTCACAACATTTAACGAGCCTGACAGGATATGAATTGACATTGCTGGCTCCTCACATTACACTGAAGAGATGTGCAACACTAAATCCAGTCACTTTGTTGCCATATCCGGTGACTCAGCCTCAGTCACAAGAAACACGTGATTGTATATTCCTTACCAAAGAATAGACAAAGGGTCGTATTGATTTACAAGATACGCCCCTTCCAAATGTAGATGGGGAATTTTGGGTTGATGGGTCTTGTTTGAAGTTGCCAGACGGTAAGACCTCAGCTGCATATGCAATCACCACAATACACATGGTAGTGGAGACAGCTCGTATACCACAGAAGTCAGCTCAAGCAGCTGAACGAATAGCTTTGACACAAGCATGTGAGCTTAGTACTGACTTATGTGTGAACATTTATACAGACAGCCGCTATGCTTTTGGAGTGGCTCATGATTTTGGTTTGCTTTGGAAGGAGAGAGGCTTTCTCACATCCCACGGGATGCAGATAATGCACGGAGAATTAGTGCATAACCTCTTGACTGCATTGACATATCCAAAGAAACTAGCTATTGTGAAATGTAGTGCACACAAGAAAGTGACCGATAAGATAGGGCAAGGTAATGCCCTTGCAGACCGCGTAGCACGTGAGACTGCGATGCAGCGAAGTACTACTTCTATGTATGTAGTGAAGTCACAAGCTGAATGTTGGCATAAGATGTATTAGATATACAGAAATCTGCTTCTGTGAAAGAATGTGAGCAATGGTCTGAAGAAGGAGAGTTGGATGATGAGGGCTGTTGGTGGAATAAGCAGATGGATAAATGGAAATTGCCGATAGCTTTTGTACAACCTATGGTTCAGATGGCACATGGGCTGGCACATGTTGGAGCTTTAACAATAACAAAGTTGCTTACGCAAGTTTGGGAGCATCCAGAAATTTCCAGTACAGCTAAGAGAGTAGTACAGTCTTGTTTGATCTATTTACAATACAGTCCTAGAAAAAGGACACGTACTCCTGCGGGAGGGTTTGCTAGACCAACTGCAGCTTTCGAAGTTCTACAAATGGATTATATTCAGCTTGAACGTTGCAACAATTTAAAGTATGTCTTGGTGGTGGTATGTGCCTTCAGTAAATGGATAAAGGCGTACCCCACAAAGGATAATACTGCCATTACCACAGCGAAGGTGCTTTTGAAAGAATGTTTCCCTAGGCTTGGTGTTTGCAGACCTTTATGGAATGATAACGGACCTCATTTTGTTGGGGAAGTTATTAAGTATGTCCTGAAAGGATTAGGGATCAAACAGAAGTTCCATGCGGTTTTCCACCCACAAATCAGCAGGGTTGGTGGAAAGGTATAATGCTACTTTGAAGCTGAAGTTAGCGAAGATACAGGCTTCCACATCCTTCACTTGGCCTAATGCATTGCCGTTGGGATTATTGTCTATTAGGTCAGTGCCACACTCTCGAATCGACCTTACTCCTTACGAAATAGTGTTTGGAAGGCCAATGAACATTTGGGGAGTTCCTAAACCAAATTCTGTATATGATGTACCTTGTGTCCTGATGAATGATTATTTGGCACAGTTAACCGACAATTTGGTTTCTATTCATCAACAGGTTTGAGAAGCACTTCCTGACAGATCTACAGGTGAAGGCCATGAACTCCGACCTGGTGAGCAGGTGATGATTAAGTCCTTTGAAAGATCAAGCAGCTTGGAACCAAGGTGGCGAGGCCCAGAACAGGTGCTCCTTGCGACAAGGCCAGCAGTTCGAGTGACGAACCGAAAGAATTGGGTCCATAGTACTCACTGCAAGAGAGTGCTACATACTTTGGTGGAACCTGCTGTGCTGACCAATCATCGAGAGATTTTGACTACGGAGAAAGGCCGTGCTATATCACCTGAGGAATCTGCGGAGTTCTTCCTGGACCATACGATTTCCGAAGTGTCACGATATAATTTGAGACCGAGGAAAGACCCCGTAGTGCTGGAGAAAACTGGTTGCCCTACCGCCCTGGGTTAGTGAAACGGAGAGCCAATGTGGCAAGGGGGGGGGATTAGCCATGCATTAGAGTAGTGACACCCGTCTTGGCCCGAAATCAGCGGCTGCCCAGGGATAAGAGCTCCAATGATTGTTTTTAATTAATTTCTGAAAGGGTCGATTATCACTGTTGCTAAAATGAATAACAAACTGATCATTAGTACTATGGGGTTTGTTGTTGTTTTGGTGGTTACAGCAATAATCACCTGGTTTGTTTGAAAAGAAGGCTCCTGCTCGTGAGTTTTTTGTTGCCACTACTCCAGTCACCATTACTTTACGCTTCCCTATCAGGAGCAGAAGCACCGTCAATCGTACTTCAATAATACTTTCATTCAGATGTTGCATCGTACTCATAATGCTACAAATACTACTAACTGTTGGGTATGTGGAATGATACCTGTTCATCAAAAGAAAGTAGGAACACCTTTCATTCCTCTTCCTTTTTCACACAATGGTTCTTGTCAAGCTTGGTATACGCTTTTGTTTGCATCTGGAAAACGTACAGAGGGCAGACTTCTTTTTCGCCTTAATAAAGTATGCTACCAAGACAAAGATGGGTATCCCCAAGCCAAAGGAACTAAATGGGAATGGGAAGAGTATCAACCGGACAATGTTTCAATACCATTTGTCTTCACAAATATAAGAGACTCTGACAAGAAAGAACAATTTGTGATTTCTGTTACAAAAACTAAAGCAGATTTATGTATACGTAGCATTTGGCGAGTTCCAGTAGGGATAAGCGAATGTACCTTGATTGTACCTATTGATCGTGTAAATAATAGTAGTTTTACAGCTTCACATAATACATATTTTGTTTGTGGTAACTATGGATATTACCAACTACCTGTTGGGTGGTCAGGTGTGTGTTATGTATCTTTTCTATTACCCCCTGTGTTTTTGGCCCCTGCATCATATCATTGAGATTTTAAACTGTTCAATGACATCAATAAATATAGATATAAAAGGACAATAAGTACAAATGAGGTAGACCAAACAGATACTAGCCTGCAACAATATGTTGATTTTAATTTAGGATTGTTCTCCTTTGTGGGTGCTGCGTTAAACAGTAGGAAAGTGAGACGATTTACTAGGGTTGTGGAAGCTGTTGCCAATCAGGCAGCTCTGGCACTTGGGAATATTACAGAGGAGCTCCAAATTGTGAGGATTGTAGCGCTCCAAAATCGTATGGTACTAGATGTGATATTAGCTGATCGAGGTGGTGCATGTCGCATCATCGGTAGTAGTTGCTGTGTTTTTATTCCAGCTCACTCACCTTCAGTATATGATGCAATATCTAAATTGCATACAATTGCTGCAGAAATCCACACAGAGACTGGTACTTGGACTTTTTCTGGCTGGTTTTGGGCTCTTGTTTCCACTTGGGGCAGGAAACTACTGACTATCCTGTGTGTAATGATTGCAATATTTTTCACATGCTGTATCTGTATTCAGTGTGGTCCAATGTTCTGCTCCATGTGTATTACTGCTTGTATGCCTTCCAAAATAAATATTACAGAAATGAAAGCACAACACATGTTAGATAAGGAAATAGCTGAAATAATGAGCATAAATATACAAGATGAATATTTAGATTATCCCAGAAAGATGAATGTCTTCAGCTAATGCTGAAAGGGTTGTCTGTTGTAATTTAATAGCAATTAGATTAAGCATTAGCAGAAGACATCTTGTGTTTAGCAACTATTGTGAACATTTGGCGGAATCCATTTTGTATTCATGGCAGCCATTTTCTCTGCCCTGTGCTCGCCATGTGCTCTGTCCTGCCTTTCTGTTAACTACTCTTGAAAATCTGTCTAGTGACAAGTTATATTTAGCATCTCCCACTTTCGCACATGCCCAGTAAGATCTGCAGGTGTTAGTAATCAGTAACAGACAGTAAAGCATTTCCATATGACCTTACATGTATGTAAGTCTTGCTTCTATAATTGTACCACCTTCTTTTAGCCCCTGTGTGGGTATAAAAGGACCATGCTCTCTTAGTTCAGTGTGCTACTTCAAACATTACCGAAGGGTGCTGTTTGAACTGTAGTACCACCTCATGAGGTTTAATAAACTTTGTCTTTTATTTCAGTTTCTGTGCCAAATTCTTCCTATATCGTCTGAGGACTTTGTGCAGAGAAGGGCGAACCTCTTGCAGTAGTAGGCCTTGCTGAGCCTTACTTCAACAAGAATATCTAAGCTTAAGGCCCTCATTACAACCCTGGAGGTAAATCCTTCTTTCTGCTGTGCTAAAGACACAACATACCGTTGTGCCAGCGTAATTCCGCTACAGGTATTTCGACCCACATCTCGGTATCCGCCACAATACAGACACCCACACAAGTCCGTCACACCAAAGGTCAGTGATAAACTGGCAATACCAAAACCTTCACCGTTACGCCAACAAGAATACGCCCACACTATCATGACCCACGAATCAACGCAGCGGTCTGTCAACCGCGGTAATCCATAGGCGGTACACACCGCCGCGCTCAAAATACACACACATTTACAAAACACAACCACATTGGACAATTCAAAATACACACACCTGAGACACATACACACACCACACCTACACACCCACAACACTATAAAACACACACACACATTACCCACAAACCCTTACAACAAACAAATTTGGAAGAAACCCAGAGAGAGAGATTAGCAAACAAAACACCAGCATCCACAGGCACACAACACTATCACCCATATACCATCTACGCACCTCAAGCAACACACACCAACACATCCCCCCACAAACCACAACAGACAGCACCTCACACATCACCCACACCACATCATGGCACCTCAAAGACACCCCAGGTTTTCAGAGGAGGAGCTCAGGGTCATGGTGGAGGAAATCATCCAGGTAGAGCCACAGCTTTTCGGATCACAGGTGCAGCACACCTCCATTGCAAGGAAGATAGAGCTGTGGCGGAGAATCGTCAACAGGATCAACGCAGTGGGACAGCATCCAAGAACACAGGATGACATCAGGAAGAGGTGGAATTTCCTATGGGGGAAGGTGCGTTCCGTCGTATCAAGACACCAGATTGCTGTACAGACGACTGGCAGTGGACCCCCACCTCCTCCCCCACATCCAACAACATTGGAGGATCAAGTCTTGGCAATACTGCATCCTGAGGGCCTCGCAGGAGTAGCAGGAGGACTGGACTCTGGTAAGGCAAATCTTTATTACCACATCCCCCCACCCCACCTGCATGCCATCACATACACCCACCCTTACCCTCACTTCCATCACTTCATCATCTCACACATGCCCCACTGTTACAACCCACACATCTCTATACCAAGGCCCTGCATGCAACACCTATGCATGGACCACGGTCACCAAAGCATGTCCAGTACAGATACCCACACAGACCCCAAACCAACTATCACAAAAACGGCAAACACAATGATGCAAACACAGGAGTAGAGGGTACCTCACCAAATGCCCACGATGGCACATACAGATACTAAAACTTCGCATTTACACCCCAACAGGACCCAAACCCAACGTCACCGGACAGGAGGTGCCAGACATATCCAGTCCCCCCACAGAAGAGGCCCACAGTGATGACAGCTGCTCTGCACGCCTGGATCAAGACGACCAGCCTGGCCGATCAGGTACCTCTGGACAGTCGGTTCCCCTGCCACCGTCCCAACCCACAACAGACCCTCCCCCTCAGGAAACACCACCACAGCACCCACCCAGCGGGCACATCACTCTGTCCCCAGAACACGTCAATCAGCAGTGTGTCCACAACTACAGGGAACCTAGGCAAACCCACCAACCCAAGAAAATCAGGGACCTGTGGTCAGTGGCAGTGGGCACACGGTTCAGGGGACAGAGGCACAGGATAACAGGGAAGCTGGGAGGACTGCTGTGCGACAGGGGGAGGACATGCCCAGGGAACCAACACTCCAAGAGGCACTCTCCAACATCATGGGAGCATGGACACTGTACTGGCCAAGTTTCAGGAGACCCAGCGGCTGCAGGAACAACACTACCTGGGGATCAGGGAGGACTTGAAGTCCATTAACACCACCCTGTTCACCATTGCAGGGGTGCTGGCAGACCTTGTCAACACCATGAGGGACACAGTGGGACACAAAGTGACACTCGCCTGGACAATGAAAAGCCCTCCACCGACGCCAGTGGACAGGAGGCACTGCCACAGGAACAACAGGCCACCAGCATCCCACCCCCTGCAGAAGGAGAACCACCCCACAAACAGTCCCTGAGATCCAGGAACAAGACAGAGAACATTGCCAAGACCCCCGACAGGAAATAAGACCTTCCTGAATGTCACCCTTCTGTCCCACTCTGTCACCCTGTCCACCTTAAACTGCCATTGCTCCCCTTCCTATGCCACATTGGACACTGCACCTGTGAGACCAAGAGACTGGACTCTGCCATGGACATTCCTCCACCATTACCCCAGCCCATTGCACACTGCCCTCCACTTATTAGCACATAAATAAACACCCTTGAATCATAAAACAATCTGGAGTCAGTCTGTGCTTTCAGAAATGTGTAATTGCAACATTTTTTAAATATAGTAATGTCAATGTACTTGTTCACATACCAATGTTACACAGCTGTAGGCAAGCAGTAAACATAGCAGAGGGCACAAATTGGGAACCAGATCTGTGAAATGGAAAGGCAAAGTGACAAGTCAGGGTCCATACACAGAGGTGAAAAGACAGATTTATGCTAGGTCCTGCAATAGTATGAGATGTGGGAAGCAGTTCCATCCTCTTACCTGTGTCTCACTGGAAGTATTGCATGATGATGTTGTTTCGGTTGTCGACATCTTCTTCTTCTGCCTCCTCTTCTTCACTGTCAACAGGCTCCACAGCTGCCACAAGACCACCATCAGGCTCATCCTCCTGCAGAAAAGGCACCTGGCGTCCCAATGCCAGGTTGTGCAACATACAGCAGGCCACGATGATCTGGCACACCTTCTTTGGTGAGTAGTATAGGGATCCACCTGTCAGATGGAGGCACCAGAATCTGGCCTTCAGGATGCCGAAGGAGCGCTCTATTATCCTCCTAGTTCGCCCATGTGCCTCATTGTAGCATTCTTTTGCCCTTGTCCTGGGATTCCTCACTGGGGTCAGTAGCCATGACAGGTTGGGGTAACCAGAGTCACCTGCAAATATCGAGGGACAAGTGTTAGACATCCTCCAAACATTAGGGAATCTCCCCTCCCCAGAAAGCACATGAAACTGTGTGAGGACTTTAGGCTCACCTATTAGCCACACCCAGTGCCTCTGGAGTTGCCCCGTCACAAAAGGGAAGCTGCTATTCCTCAAAATGTAGGCATCATGCACTGCACCAGGATACTTGGCATTCACATGGGAGATGTACTGGTCTGCCAAACACACCATCTGCACATTCATAGAATGGTAGCTTTTCTAGTTTCTGTACACCTTTTCATTACTGCGGGGTTACAAATGCCACATGTGTACCATCAATGGCACCAATGATGTTGTGGATATGTCCTAGGGCATAAAAGTCACCTTTCACTGTGCCCAAATCCTCCACCTGAGGGAAAACAATGTAGCTGCGCTTGTGTATCAGCAGGGCAGATAACACTCTGGACAACACGTTTGAGAACATTGGCTGGGACATCCCTGATGCCATGGCTAATGTTGTTTGAAACGACCCACTGGCTAGGAAATGGAGTACTGACAGGACCTGCACTAGAGGGGGTATTCCTGTGGGATGGCGGATAGCTGATATCAGGTCTGTCTTCTATTGTCGACAGGTCCACCAGGGGTCTGTACACCGGAGGGTGCCGCCATCTCATCACCTGCCCCAGCGGACGTGCCCTATGGAGGAGAACGGTGAGCAGAGGGTCATACAACACATAGGTTTCCCAAGGCTGTTTAGCACATTGGTGAAATATTCTCTGTGTGCCTTTGTCTGTCCGTAGTCATGGCCTAAATAGGTGTGACACTGTTATTTGGCCTGCCATGTGGCCCCCTGAAATGCGGCTGCCTGACCTGTAAGGTGGGACAAGGGGAAATGAGGTAACTGCACTGGCGTTGTACACCGTTGTGGTAGGCGGTCGAAGACCGCTGCGCAATTCAGCATTGGTTATCATTGGGCTATATGGGTTCCAGGAGCCAATGATGATGTACGCTGGTGGTGAGGGTACGCACCGCCGTGGACGTGACTGCCATTTTCCATCAGTTCCCTCGCTTGATACCTGACCTTCAACAGGAGAGGACCTACACTGCAAGTGCTGCTGTGACCTGTGTCTGGAAGTGACAATGGCTCAGGGACTGGGGAAGGAGCCCCTGCCTTCACTGCGGAGGAGTTGGAGAAACTGGTGGATGGGGTCCTCCCCCAGTACACAACTGTATGGTCCTCCAGACAAATAGGTGAGTAAACTGTGTGCATGGTGGATGGCACATGATTGTATCAAGTGTCGTGGCTGGAAGAGACAGGGGGAACAGGCCAGCATGTGAGGATGGTGTGTACATGTATGTCTGGGCCAGGGTGTGAGGTTTGTGGCCAATGTGTGAGAATAACTGTACGGGAGAGTAACATCCAATATAACTTCACTTTTCCTCTAGGTCAGCACCCACCAGAAGAAAGGGATTTGGCGTGCCATCGCCAAGGAAGTGCGGACCCTGGGGGTCTACCATAGACGGAGCACCCACTGCCGGAAAAGATGGGAGGACCTGCGCCGCTGGACCAAGAAGATGGTGGAAGCCCAGCTGGGGATGGCCTCCCAACGCGGAAAGGGTGGCCGTCGCACCATGACCCCCCTGATGTACCAGATCCTGGCAGTGGCATATTCGGAGTTGGATGGGCGCTTGAGGGCATCACAGCAGCCACAAGGGGGTGAGTACACTCTCCTTCAGCTGACTCTGCACGCATTACGAGGGTTCTGGGTGGGGGAGGTGGGCTGTGGGTTCCCCTAGGCCAGGGCAGACACCCAAAGGTAGAACCATAGATTTGCAGCCTCATTCCCTGTCCAAACCTAAAGGTGGTATTTGCCCTCTACACCTAGTCAGGCTTCTATGGCTTCCAGCTGTCATAATATGGTTCTCGACAGCGTCCCCTATGGGCATGTGCTTTTCCCCTGCTCTGTCCGTGCATGGCTTAGTGCATGGGGCTGCTCCCTGTGTCTTGTTTCCTCCAACGGTAGTGGTGTTGCATGCATTGACCATGTGTCTCTTCTGTCTTTCCTCCTTTTTGTTTTGTCACCCTGTCCTAGCGTGCATTAGCATCATCTGGCAGAGGAGCAGTGGCACCGGAGCAGGAAGGAGCTGCATCCCACATGGCCCTGGAGGGTGAAGTAACGGAGCCCGAAGGCACCAGTGGGACAGAGGGCGACGGGAGCTCCACGACAGGGACAGGAGCAGACACCAACAACAGCGACTCTTCCTCTGATGGGAGCTCCTTTGCAGTGGTGGGCACCTCTGTGCCCACCGCATCAACAGGTACAGCCGCCACTCCCCTACCAGCACCGCCCTCCCAGCAGCCCCTCATCGAGTTACCCCTGCCCGCTCACCCAGTAGGGTGGGCATCTCCTTCGCCCCAGGCACCTCAGCCCCTGCACCGGTCAGCCCTGCTGCCCTCAGTGAGGAGGCTATTGACCTTCTGAGATCCCTCACTGTTGGGCAATCTACCATTTTGAATGCCATCCAGGATGTTGAGAGGCATTTGCAGCAAACAAATGCATACCTGGAGGGCATTCATTCTGGCCAGGCGGCCCAACAGAGAGCATTTCAGGCTCTGGCCTCAGCACTGATGGCAGCCATTGTCCCTGTGCCTCCCCTCTGCAACTTCCTCCACCCAGACCCAATTCCCTGTACCTCAGCCTATCCCAAGCACACCATCAGACCAGCATGCACACTCATCAACACACAAGAGTGAACATGGCAAACATAAGCACCACACATCCCACCGGCACTCACACAGGCACCATCCCCATGCAGACACACCAACATCCACTGCCTCCACTGTGTCCCCTCCTACACGTCCTCCTCCTCCTTCCCTGTCTCATCCCCACTCACACCTGCATGCACTACATCCTCAGCCACTACCTCCATCACCAGCACGCCCATCAACACACACCGCTCACGTGAAATCACCACCCCCACTACTATTCACACATCCCCTGTATCCTTTCCCAGTGTGTCTGTGAGCCCTCCTCCCAAACTACACAAACGCAGGCACACACCCACCAAACAGCCATCTACCTCACAACAGCCTCCGGCCCATGCACCTTCACCCAAAATTGGCAAACGTACACCTCCTACAACCACTACCTCTTCCTTCACTCCCAAATCCCCTCCATCTTCCCGTCCCAGTGTGTCTAAGAAATGTTTCCTGTCTAACTTTGACCTCTTCCCTACACCTGCCCCCCGTACTTCCCCTAGGGCTGGCTGTCCAGGGCCCAGCCCAGCTCCTCAGCAACCAAAGCCTCCAGCCCAGTGGTGACAGCAAGTCCGGCCACATCGCGGGCACCACCCATCAGGGCTGCCAGTGTGCCACCTAGCGAGGCCAAGGAGCAGGCCATTCCGCCACCTGAAACAAACCAGTGGGGCACACCAATAAATCTAAATCTGTACTTCAAAGATAGTGTAATGTCACAGTAAATATAAGGATCATAATACGTTTAGCTAAACAATTATTTTAGTCCTCTCTTTTTCTAAAATGATGTGGAAAATCGACAATACTGACCAAAGAAAAACGAGACATAACACAAGAATATTTCTATCCAATCCGAGGATATATTCATACACATAGAAATTGTCATACAAAAAAATATAAATTTTCTTAAACACATAAATATATACATATATACATCAAACATATAAAAAATAGAATGGAAGGCGATCAGCCGACACGTGTTTCGTCCTGAATGGACTTCTTCAAGGCTGAGAAAATCACAACAAATAACAGTCGGTGTACAACAAACAAAAACGTACAATTTTACACAAAGATAGAATACATACATGTCTAACATTCATTTATCCTTTCCTGTCCTAAGATCAATACATAAAAGTTGTTTGGTCAGAGAAATATCCACAATATTATATAGACAACCTATTTATGATGTGCCTCAATTTGAAATTAGAAAAGAAACTACCCAAAAGAAGAATAGAACCATCACCACATCTCCTTTTGTGTCAGAGTGTTTGTGTGCTGGCCAAAGATATGCCATAAGAAAAAACTCCCCATGTCTCCAAAATGTAACTAAATAAAAATCACCGCAATGATTACACATTCCACATGCAAAACCCAAGTAAGCAAACTTTTCTCTTCTGTGGACAGTAGAATATTTCATGTCCAATAAATATATACCTTTGGTCCTTTACATGTCCGTTATATTATGTTCATATCCCACCCATCATGCACTGAGAAGGAGAAAGATGTGAATTTCATTATTCTCCTTTTGCTCCTCAAATATATTCTTTAAATGTGTCAATTTGATTAATTATTATGCCTATACTGACCTGTTTATAACCACAGGCAACCACCTCTTTTTGCCTCTGCAAAAAGCCGTCTAAGCACTGGGTGTCACAGTGCTCGTTCATGTTTTGCAAAACCGACTGAAACATAGATAATTGCAAATAACTCCAATGGCCCCTCTACAAACACCTTAGTATTTTATAATTACTATGCAGTCATTGTCTGCTCATGTTGTTAGATTTATTTCACCAGTATGTAACCGGCTTTTGGCAGTAAAAAGAACACACAAATGACGCTTTCTTTTCCATTGCTTGCATATAAATGCACTTCCCAAACTGGCACTGTTAGCTTACCTATCCATCCATCTGTCTATTCTTTAGATGCACCACCCCAGTCGTGTTTGTTGGGGTATCCCGACCTGAAGTACGCGAAGGTTGAATCCCTCGTGTATGTCCTCTGGCTTTTTCGCAATAAGTGCGAGCCCCTTACCGGCATTTTTAAATGCCGCGTTCATACTGAAGACGATGTAGCTAACCAAAGCGACGGACTCCCGTCTATTCTTTCTAACACCGGTGGCCATTTTGAAGTGGTTTGTATTTGGAAAAAGGAAACTCACAAAAAGCAAGGGCAAACTCCTGCCTATCACATTTAACTACGGCGGCCATCTTAACAAGGTGATTGTGACTTCCATCTCCCATTATTACCACAATATCCATTGTTGAAGTGATTTGTATTTAGAAAAAGGGGCTAACCAATAACAGCGGCCACATATTAAATAACACTACGGGGGCCATTTTCACATGGTAATTATATTATGTCATTTCATTCTAAAGTAAAGTATATCCTTTATAACAACGGTAGCCATTGTAGTGCTGTTTTTGAAACGGAGGCTAGCTAGCAGCGAGGGCGGAAATTCCGCCTATCCCTTGTTACTCTGGCGGCCATTTTAAAACAGCAATTATAATATATAATTTTTATTCAGCTAGCATACAAGCTGTGTTAATAATTACTTAGGCACTACTCAAAGTGGTCAAATAATTTTGTCCTCAAAGTTCTACATTGCAAAATAGATCGACAATAAACTTCAAACTATATAAAGTGTATTATCGATTATCCACAAAAGGAATATATATTCTCTCTTATCTTTCAACCATTAAATTTCTTAGTGACAGCGTGGTTTGTGCCCCAAACATATACAAGATGTCATGCAAAGTGAGACAGTGAAAGAATCCCCCCAGTATACATATGATTAAAGTGAGAAGATGGAAGGTCCCCTCAGTATCTAGGGGATTACAGTGTGCCGTATATACCACCATTCCGCCACCTGCCAAGGTGAAGAAGTTGCCCACATGCCGGAGGGAGATGCCACACCTACCAGCAAGCAAGGGCTCCTCAAAGCCAAAAGGGGACAGTGGCAAGGCACCAGCAGCGACATCAAAGGTGGGGAAGGGACACAAGACGGAAAGCAGGTCAGGACAGGGCACAGAGGCTCTGGCTAAGGGACCAGAGTCACCCCTTCTGCCAACCACAACATCAACCAGTATGGCGGTGGACACCGCCATCTGCACCGCCACCAGCACCGCCACCTGCACCACCACAAGTACCTCCACCAGCACTGCCACCTGCACGTCTGCTGTCTCACCAACAGTCCCCAGCATTCTCCCCAGTGGGCAGCCGTCCGAGGCTGCAGGAGATGTCGTGCTGTGTCCCTCAACGGGTGCAGACACTTGCACCACTGCCATCACCTCTGCCACAGACACCGCCGCAACCACTGCCACCAGCCCTGCGACATGCTCAGACAGTGCCACCACAGCTGACATGGCAATCATCCCCAGTGGGCAGCCGTCCGAGGCTGCAGGAGATGTCCTGGACCCTGCCCAGCGTACATGAGGCATGACTCCCAGCACTGTTTGTGCCAGCAGTTTGCAGGCGAAGTCGCAGGAGGGTGGAGTGTGTCTCTGCCTCCATGGAGTATCATGCTACCTGTTCCCAGGCAATCCCGTGGCACACACACCCAGGTGAGGGAATGGGACCTGCCACACTGCATGTGAAGCACTCTGGGCACCAAGCCCCCTCTAGAACCAGTGGAGAGTCACATCCACTACCCCAATACTTGGCAGGATGAAGCACTCTGGGCACCAAGCCCCCTCCAGAACGACTGGAGATTCACATCGCCTACCCCAGTCCTTGGCAGGATGAATCACTCTGGGCACCAACCCCCCTCCAGAACCAGTGGCGATTCACATCCCCTACCCTAGTCCTTTGCAGGATGAAGCACTCTGGGCACCAAGCCCCCTCCAAAACCAGTGGAGACTCACATCCACTACCCCAGTCCTTGGCAGGATGAAGCACTCTGTGCACCAAGCCCCCTCCAGAACCAGTGGAGACTGTTATCCACTTGAGAGTCTGTGGCTTTGCACTCCCCAGGATACAGCAGTGGGCAGACCACCCACTGGAGAGACTTGAGAGACTGTGGGTTTGCACTCCCCAGGATATAGCAGTGGGCAAACCACCCACTGGAGAGACTTGAGAGACTGTGGCTTTGCACTCCCCAGGACCAATCAGTGGGCATGGAGCCCCCTTGTGGACCAGTGGCGTCATCCGTTCATCCGCTGAGGTGCCCCACTCCCCCTTCGCCTGTTGATTTTCCATCTGATATCCCTGCAGTGTTCTCTCCGTTTCGAGTCAGGAATCTTGTGTGGGCTTCGTCCATGCATTTTGGGACACTTATCCACGGACAATGAATTCATTACTATCCAGACTTGTGTAGTTGGTGTACATATTTGTATATACAGATTTTTGAATTTGGCCTATCTGATTTTTGTTGATTACACTCATTAATCGTGCAATCATTTCCTTTTCTCCTTGCCTTTTCCAGGGGGTGACAGGGTGTATATGTGATGTTGCTGCATGTATATGTGTATATGGTGTTGTGGGTGAGGCAAGTTGCCGGATGCATGATGGTGTCCCTGACACTATCTGTGAGTCGCAAGGGGGGCCGCAAAGGCCCACCTCATTAATATTAATGAGCTGGGTCGCAATTTGTGACACCCTTGCGAGTCGCAGCACTCACAGGGATGGTGGCCTGCTGGAGACAGCAGACCACCATGTCTGTGACTGCTTTTTAAATAAAGCAGTTTTTTTTTTAATGCAGCCTGTGAGAAAACAGGGCTGATTGCAGAGGCCCCCTAACTTTTTGCCCCCATTTTTTACTTTTTGCTGGTGTTTTCCTGACTCTGTTGGTGCCCTGGGTACTGCTAACCAGTCCCAGGGCCTGTCCTCTGTGTAAAATGGATATGCAAATTAGGCTAATTATAATTGGCAAAGTTAACCTACCTATAAGTCCCTAGTATATGGTAGGGCATGCAGGTTTAGGGACCACAGCATAGGTGGTGCACACATAGGTGCACTGCTGAGGTGCCCAGTGTCATTTTAAAGGCAGGTCTGCCTTGCTGGCTGCTTCTAAATTAAAGTTATATGCAAATTCGACTTTGGAATTAAAAGTAGTTCCAAAGTCTTAAACTACCTTATTTTTACATATAAGTCACCCCTAAGGTGAACCCTATGTGCCCCTAGGGCTGGGTGCCATGTAACTATAAGCAGGGACTTTATAAAAATAGTTTTATAAGCCCTGGTGAGGTAAAAACAGCCAAATTCGTTTTTCCCTCATTGTAGTGAATGGCCTTCCTGGGCTAGAATGGGGAGACTTTATTTTAAATTTTAAAGTCTCCTTAAATGATGCATACCAAGAATTTGGTATCAAATTAATCGTTGTAATAAATCCCACAACTTCCAGTTGTGGGATTTAATATAACTTGTTCAGGTAAAGAGTTTTAAACTTTACCTGAAAAGTTGCCAATTTCAACCCTGCATTGTTTTTGCTGCTGTGCTCTGATTGGCCAGCCTGAGCAGCTTGGCCAAGCTGCCTTGATGAGGTGTGAAGTGGCCTGGCTTCACACAAAGGAATGTGCCTGTGGGAAGGAATCTCCCCTCAGCAGATGGTGAGGCAGGAAGGGGGAGGGCTGCCAAACTGGTCTTCAAAGGCAGAGAAGGACATTTGGAGCAACCAGCAACACCCCCACATCCTGCAACCCCAGACAGCTAGGTGCCCCCTTGATTAGATTAGGAGAGGGCAGGAGGGGGGTGTGTTTATGATTTGTAGCCACACCAGTGGGTGGGCTCAGCCAGATGTAACCTACAAAAATCAGATTCAGCCATGATGGATTTTTAGAGAATGTTGCCTCCTGGGATTGATTTTTGCTACACTTCCCAGGAAGTGGTCATCACAGGGAGAAGGACCCTGCACCTGATTGGAGAACCAGGACCCCCCTGCTTTTCACCCAGGAGCAAGGATAAAACTGGCAGACCTGCGCCCACACCTCAGATCCCTACCACATCCAACAAGGAAGAACAACAGAAGAAGAAGGACTGCCCTGCTGGACCCCTGGCCTGCACCTGGAACCTGCACTCAGAAGGACTGCACCAGCTGCACACTTGGGCTTCACCACAAGAAGGACCTTGCCTGACTTCAACTGGTTCAAGGAGGGACTCCCTGTTTGCTACAGGTGAAAAATTGCTATCCAGAGTCCCCTGCACCAACTCCTGAAGAAAGCGACCAGCTGACCACTGTCCAGTGTGACACTGGTGGTAACTGCAATTGCTTTGCGACCGCGTTGGCGGTCACAAAGCAATCCTACATCGCGAACACCCCTTCCTATTTGCGACTCGCAGTCCCATCGCGATGTGGGTTTTGCGCCATGCAAACAGCGGTTTTCGCTTTTCGCGAGGCGCAAAACACTTTGTACATCTGGCCCATAATCATGGTTGTACGGAATTTGAAGGCATTTGTTGTTTTAACCTTTCTGACCACTCTAAATCTATCCAGGCCCACATTGATATACTACATGCATTAGTGAAAGGGGTAAAACAGGATGTGGATCAGGGATGGTGGAACTGGTTGTTTCAGTGGCTACCTGATTTTGGACAATTACGCAAAGGTTTGGGTGGATTTTTCGTGGTACTAGCTCTTATTATATAATTATGTTGCTGTGTACAATGTATTCCTAATCTGCTTGCAATGTTTAGACTGAAAAAATCTGATTTTAAACCTATCGGCTACACAAGTCACTGGTCAGAGGACGGAGTGTAGTTATATTTGTGTTTTGACCAATGACTCCGTGTCGCACCACTTTGCACTTGGCTTAGCTGTCCACTGTCACATTAGCACCAGAAGCTACAGACTCCATTTTTTATTCAGCTTAGCCTTAGCTTCACCGCCACGTTTTTCCATACAAAACATGTTATGCAATGTGTTTTCTATTCTGAGTGTATGCGTGTTTTTTACTCACCAAAGGGCTAGGACATAATGTGGAGGAGTCAGTCAGCAAGATAAGGATGTACTTGAATTCTGTTTATGGTACAGCAGGGAACGGTTTAGTTTTGGGAGAGACACCTTGGGAAACTGGCCAGTTCCAACCGGTTTCTTTCAAAACTAGCCTTAAGTAGCCAGAATTTTTTAATACTTCTTGCGGAGCGGGAGGGGCTTTCTAGAAATCTCCTTCCTCGCTTGTTTAACGTATATAAGGTATATAAGAGACCCAGTTCAACAGTGAGAGCTTTAGATACCTCAATCAGGATTGGGACATCGAATGCCTGATACATTTCCCGTGAGGGTAGATTTCTCTCTTTCTCGTTGCAGTCGCACCAGGGTCAACAACTTGCTGGCAGGAGAAGGAGGAAGCACCAGATAGGTCCCACGGTGATTAATTTTTACTAATTATTTGCTTTGCATTGTGTATGAATATATATATCAATATAGGTGTTTGTATCTTTGCATGTATATATTTCCTGTTTATAGGTTGAAGATTCTTTGTACATGTTCTCACTTTATTGTTGCTCATTTTAAAAGTGCACTTTCGGTTATACTGACCTTCCTTCACAAGCCTTGCGAAGTGATATAATAAATGTCTTTGTTAGACTAAGAAGTGCATTCCAGAGATTCTTTTTGACTCCTCTCAAAAAGAGAAGGGTCCCTGCCATGAAAAGGCTGGCGGAAAGGCACTGCTGGGGGCAAGCAGTGTTTATATGAGGTCTTTAGTTGCCAACTAGTCGCCGTGGCAAACTCTCAGGTCAAGCCATCAGAATTTAGCTGTCATGCCTAGAATAAAGGTTCACCAAGGAGACCGGTCCTTCTGTTTTCCAGGACCTAAACTTTGGAATGATCTCCCATGAACCTTGAAAGAATGTAATTCTCTTTCAACATTCTGGAAATTGCTGAAAACGTACCTGTTCCAGCATGCAGGTTTATAAATCCCTGTTCTTGAAGGTGCTTGTACACTGCTACCTGTAATTCTGGTTAGCGCTGGGAAACCCTGTTGGTAGCTCAATCAATCACAGTGGGGGTGTGGGTAGTGCAGGGGCCTCCCTGCCTCACACCCTTGGAATGCTTACTGTCTGATATGACAGACAGTGCCCATTCCGAGGACGCTGGGGGCCCCCTCTGTGTGACGGCATTGGCCTCAGCTCTATGAGGAGGCAAGGCTAATGTTGCTTCACTGTTTCCACTGGGCTGACCGGCAGGAACCTCCTAATATGTAAGTTTTCGCTGGTCAGCCCAGTGGAAACATCGTAAGAGGGCCAGGGGAAGAATGCCAGCTTCGCTGTGGTCTCCTCCCCATGGGGTTGGCGGGCTGGCGGTAGGCCCGCCAGCCTCGTATTAGCCCCTTAATACTTTTATTGCAGGCTTGAGAAGGAAAAATTGGTAACGTATCTCGATTCTGAAAACAAAATCCTATTTTGAAGATAAACATGGAATCTTATTCAAGGTATGCCAATCAAACTGAGATCAATATTAAAGCATGTCAAATTCTCATTAGTAACTACCATTTATTATTAACAGTCTTCAACTCTTCTGACCATATAAAATGAAACAGATATTTTTCAGGTTTTGACATTTTATGCCATAATTTTACTTTTTCTCATGGCTTTTTTAAACTCTTTGTTTTTCAGACTGTATATGATGGGGTTACACAGAGGAGTAACAGCAATATATGACAAAGGCATGAGTTTTTCATTGAACTCTGAATATGTTGATGTTGGTCGGATGTATGTAAAACAGAGGGATCCATAGTATAAAATAACCACAGTGAGGTGAGAGGCACATGTGGAGAAAACCTTTTGCCTTCCTTCTGTAGTCTGTATTTTTAAGATGGAAGAGATGATCTTGATATAAGATACAGAAATGAGACCAAAAGGCACCACTCCTGCTAGAGGACCAAGGGTGTAGGTAAGGGTAATAATAGTTTGAGTACTTGTACATGAAAGTTCCAATAAAGGTGCTAAGTCACATAGGAAGTGGTTGATTGTGTGGGAGCCACAGAAGGAAAATCTAGAAATGAGTATAGTATATGGCATTACTTCTAGAAGTCCAACTAACCATGTTCCTGCAGCCAACAAGACACACACATTTTTATTCATGATGGTTGAGTAGCGTAGTGGATTGCAAATGGCCACATAGCGATCAAAAGCCATGACTGCAAGCAGGATGCATTCTATAGACAGCATTCCTTGAAACCAATACATTTGCAGCAGGCATTCTGAGTAAGAAACATATGAGCCACCCAAAAAGAAGCTGGCCAGCATTTTTGGGAAAACAAGTGTTGTGCACATTATGTCTAGACATGACAAATTTGTGAGGAAGAAATACATAGGTGTGTGCAAGTGTGTATTCGAACAGACAATGGCTACAAGAAGAAGGTTTCCAGTCAGAGTTGCAAGGTAAATCAGCAGAAAGCAAATAAAAAGAGGAATTTGCAGCTCTTGATGCACCCCAAATCCAAGAATAAAAAATGTGTTTGTCCAGGTCTGATTATCTTCTTTCATTTGTTGGTGTTGGAGTCCCTCCAGGTTGTTATCCTAGTATAACAGCAAACAGAGACATCTTGTGAATATGCAACACGTGGTGCTGGGAGGATTGGGTAAATGATAGACACAAGTTACATTTCTGGAAGAGAACAAGTGTTGAATTATCAATTGACAAATGCTCCTAGACCCTTGTTATACAATGCAATTGAATCTATGTTGTGATTTTGTCATACTTTGTTAGGCACCAGGTGATTAGATATACATGATTTATATTTGAAATGGACATGTTTATTTTTTAGATGTTATGTTGCACTTTTTGCTTTTTAATCCTATCTTGAATAATCAAACCATCTACCACTAACCTCCTGAAAATAGTTACACATTAATTCATAAAATGAATTATTAGTTAGACTGTAGCAGTTGATCATAAACATTTCTGCAGTGAAATAATTATGTTTAAAGAACACACAAGCATATTTAAATCAGCCCTAGACACAACTAATTCGAAACAGTTGCACATTTATTCACACGGTATCCTGTCTGCCTAATGGATGTTGCCTACTTGTGCCTTAGATGTTGTTTACATTTAGGTAAATTAAGTGGAGAATCCTTGATGTGATGGCAGAAGTGACACATGGTACTGCAGTATAATTGAGATTGGTGAGTGTTGGCATTCATATACTCCGCCATAACTTTGGAGGAATGGAGAAAGGTACACCAAAGGAAGTGTGGTCACTATATACAATTTTATAGATATGGGGGAGTGTAGTCCCTTCTGTGTTGGGCGTGAGTGGATAGTGCGAGCTACAAAGCATAGTATCAATGATGGATGAGCTTGTTCAAGAGTAGAACGGAAATCTTACAAGTAAAGTAATGAAGTACCCTTTTATTAAAAAACTAATCTTTTACTCATGGCATATTGGAAGCTACATTTTGAGCAGACCTAATACCACTGAGCAGTTCTGTGTTAACATTCAGCCACTGACATGATTTCTACCAAAAGCAGGAGTTGATGGTGGTCAGTCGCCCCTGTACAGCATCAAAGGATGAGGGTTGGGGCATGTATCAGCAGTGTTGTAAACAAAGTTGAACTGCACTTGAGTGTAAAACAGGCATTCAGGATTATTCCTTTTTAAGGGGACAACAACCAATGAGTGAGTGCACAACAAAACATGCCAGGCTTCTACACAAAATGTAGTATAAAATAAAAGATCTAAGCACCTTATTTACAGGTTGTCAAATGGGTAATCCATCATGAACGTGACGGATATACCCTCCTCATTGTTATAAGTGAATGAGGGTATTATGTACCTATAATAAAGCGGGCTGGATATTCATCATGTCTGTGATGGAGTACCCATCTACCAAAAACTAATTGGGCCCTAAATTCTGTAAGTAAGGACGTACAAGTTGAAGGCCTGGAACAGCAAAACCAGAAGAAAATTGTAACCGTATCACTGATTAGAACTTGCTGCAGCCTAAACATCAGAACCACACTATGAATCCTCTTAGCAACTGTTGACATCACCAAACATGAGATTCTCCTTTTAAGAGTGCAAGCCCAGATAAGTTGCAGTCAGAAGATCTTTCATTAGTGGTCTTCCTTTCATTCAGGAAGATCCCAATTTGTACTAATTGAAACCTTAAGCGCATCCCTAAAGTCTGTCATGCCTGGAGCTTCTAATGCCTGGGCTTTCTAATGCCTAGAGTTTCTAATGCGTGCATTTCTAATGCCTGGAGTTTCTAATGACTGGGTTCAAATGCCTGGAGCTTGTAATGCCTGAGTTTCTAATGCCTGGAGTTCTAATGCCTGGAGTTTCTAATGCCTGGAGTTCTAATGCCTGAGTTTAAAATGCCTGAGTTTCAAATTACTCGACGTTCTCAGGGCTCTCTAACCTCACCTATGTTGTTCAATGATTTTGTGCAGTTGTCGAGAGTATTTGTGTCGGAGCTGGAAGTCTCCATTCATCAATCTGTGGCAGCTTGACTGTTCTACTAAGAAAGTAATAGCATCACAGTTACTCTGCATTACTCACCCTTGAATTGTTACTGCTTCAAACTTGGTCATTTTCAAAATTGTCCGCATGGCACAAAAAGCAGTTCCATGGAAACAATCATATTAGTTCACCAACAAGCACAGGCATCAGGCAGACCGGAAGCAAACAATTTCTTGGCATTAAAAACCTTCAATAAAGTATTCCTCGCAGCACTGAATCTTCACATTCCCCAGTGTCCTCCTCCTGTCCTACAAGAAAAGGGTAACACTGTTTTGCTCACCTCCTACTTAAATAACAAATTTGTCTTATTTTCTTAAGACCCTTCTGTACATTGTGAGATTGTGACTCCTGGAAAGTGCCCCTTTGTGATTTGGTTCAGGCATTGATAATAAGGGGCATATTTACAAACTACTGGTGCAATGCTGCCCCACAATTGGCAACGCCACGCCAGTTCTGAAACGCAGAGATGGGCAGTATTTACAAAAATACAGCGCATCCCTCTGCCGACGCTAAATTATCTGCCTAGCGCCGAAGCACCCACTTTTGCACCATGGTGCAAGGATGGCTGCGTTGAGGGGAGGATTGTTTTTGTGCAGGAAGGATATCTTTCTGCACAAAAACAATCTTCAATTGGAATTTGCTCTTTCTATGTGTGCTGAAGAATGCAGAATGCATCACACATAGAAAGATCAAAAAACAAGGAGAAATGAAAGCATTTCTCCTCATTGATGTATACTAATGCCACCCCTGGGATGGTGTTAGATGTTGGCGCTACCACAGATTGATGATTTCTTGTAAATCTGGGGCAGCATCAAAATGCAAAGGGTGATGCTGTGGAACACCCACAGCAACTCTCATTGCACGCCCCTTCCACGCAAAGTGCTTCGTGTGAAGGGGACGTATTTACAAAGTGGCGCTAAGCCACAAAAAGTGGCTTAACGCCACCTTGTTAATACTGTAGAGACCACAACGCTACTGGAGTGTCACAAAAAGTGATGCTCCAGTGGTGCTAGGGCCTTGTAAATATGCCCCTTAATACCTTAAATTAAATTTTATATGGAGAAGCATAGCAAATGTCCATTTCCAGGCTCAACAGCTGGCTAAAAGTGGCCTTGTCGTGCTCTCTGTCAGAGTGAAGATGTGTTTCAAAGCACTGCTCCTGATTTCATTAACCCACTCATCAGTGCATAATTTGTAAATAAAAATGTGCTGGTGCCAAAAGCTCTCCTTTGAAACATGCGGTTGCTACAATTAAATATGTGAGCACAGAATACTGAGGCAGCGTAATCCTAAAGCCATCTCCGGCCACTTTAATCAATTTACAGCCACTTCCTGTCCCTTCAACTCAGTCTTGCAGCTTTCTGCTTTCCTTCCCACATGTGTATTTTGCTCACGGTAAATGCCTGATGCAGAAAAATAAGTGCCTGCCCTCAAAAATAAGTGCAGGTGCCCCTACCGGAAACCACTGGCTCAAAGTAAACACTGTCACTCATTCTTAACTTTATCATCAAATTAGCGTTACCTTAAGCTATCCCAAAATCCACTTCCCCATTTGTGCAAGTACAACAATTAAAAAATCAAATATTGTTCCGTCAGTCACATTTGGGTCAATTATACAGTCCGAGTGCCTCACTTTGAGTTTGGGGTCAAAATGTGAACTATATCCTTTCCAGCAAATCACAAGTACCATAGGCTACAATGCACTGTTTGTGACAGAGTATCCTGTCTGCTAAACTATAAGGGTTATAATCTTTTACCTATTACAATATCAATTCTACTAAACATCAGAGAAAGTATGGAAACATAATTTTTAAAACAAATCTGAAGTAAACCCTGATTTAGGATCCCATGATTAGTATAGGTTTTCACATGTATTATAACCAGAGATCTTTTTTATGACTGTTATGTCTTTTATGACTTGGTGAAAGTCGAATAAAGATTTTATACTACTACTATAGGTTTTCACTGGTTGATTATTTGTCAAAATCATATGAAGTTGTGAAGTATTGCTTTTTCAAAGTGCCCTTAATTCTTGCAAATAGTATGAATACTATCTCTTCTCCATGAAGTTCTCTGTGTGCAGTTTTGACATTAAAATGTGGTCTTTCCTGACTCTTTTATTTAAAAAAAAATAACTCCCACTTTTAATGTTAGAAGAAAAAGAGTTTCAAAGTTAAATGTCCTGAAAATGGGGTATCTATTTTCAGTGCAATCATTTATGAGGAAATATTTCAAGCATGAGTAGAAAACTGAACAAAGGTATCGCAGCAGAAAAAGTAGGAAAATACACAAACATGCAAGATTTTTTTCATGAGACAAAAACTTTCCATGTCACAAATAAAAAGTCATAATAAGTCATACAATAAACATTCTCCATTACGAGCAATAAAAAGATAATAGAATAAATATAACAAAAAGAGGCAATTGTTTGGATCATAAGGCATGCAGAGATAATCATCTCAATCATATGGCACAAAATCAGATTCCTGCTGTTGATAGAAGCAAGTCTATTTTAGTCCTTAAGCAAAGTGAGCAAATGGCAGTGATTGTCATTGTATAAACTCATAAAACAACATTTTTTGTCTAGTGGGTTTTCAGACAATCTGGCAATTGAGTTATAAACAGATGTTGCCTTAAAGGACAGTAGGACAAATAAATGGACCTTCCGTAAGCTCAGGCTACAAATGTGCACAAGCAGTGAGAAGTTCTTTGGAGGAGCTTTCTCTGTAAATAAGGGTTATAATTTTGGATGCCTTTAAGTCATTTTGGAGAGGCTGGATAACATCATAAGGACATCATCATATGAGAGTATAGAACAGTAAAAGTAGAAAGAAATAGTTGCTAGAAGAAAAAAATGGATCTTTATTTAGGAGGTTTACAAAGGACTCTAGTTGCCCTTGAGGATTATTAATAGGGAGTAGGAAGCAAGGGAAGAGATTAAGGACCTGTATTGTAGAAAAAATAGAACAATTCAGTTAAACAAAACAAAAATTCTTACCTTCAAAGATGAGGTGGGAAATGAATATTCTGGGAGGCTCCTGGCATGGCAAGCAAGAGAAAGATTAAAGAAAAGAAATAACTTTTTTGAAAATTCCAATAAAGTAAGACATAGGCCCTCATTTTGAGTTTGCCAGCCCCTATTACGAGTTTCCCACTGGGCCAGCGGGAAACAGCTCACAACATTGACACCGGCTTGCGAGCGAGCTGGCGTCAATATTGCGGTGCGTAGGGTGCAACAGCAAAAAGCACAATATGGCTGTCCATGGGGGCCCAGGCCCTGCCCATGCCAAGTGCATGGGCAGTGCAGGGGCCCCCATGTGGCCCCCTGTACCCCATCTCCCCCAGCTGTAACATCGCAGTGCAACCGCCTTGTTAAAGCTGCCAGGGAGGGGAGTCGTAATTCCCAGGGTGGCACTGCGAGCAGCGCTGCCAAGGCAGATTCGGAACCCTTGCAATGCCAGCCCCTCCCTTGGCGGGAAACTGGCAGTGCTGGCGGTCTGACTATCTGACTATGGCACTTTCACCATGGTCATAATGTGGGGTCTGACCACCGCTAAAGTGTTCGGACAACCACTTTCAGCAGTCAGACTGCCACCGCGAGTCTGCCGGTCCTAGACCCAAAGAAATACAGGATATTTTAAAAACATTTTATACATTATGAGAAGATTTATTCTCAGCAAAGGTGGATGAACATGGAACAGCTGAAAACTTTTGCCAACTTTTTCTGATAACCAGGTTGGTATAAAATAAAATAAGAAGTAATTGTGTGGCTCTGTATAATAGAAGTGATTCTGGAGGTAGTAGATATAACGTATAATGGAAAGGCATGTGGATGTGGTGTTTTCCCAGATGAAATGTATAAAAAATTCAAGGGGTTACTCTTGAATCTGTTATTGGGAGTAGGCAATCAAATACTAAGGGGAGGAATGATTCTATTACATTTTAATTTGGCTATCATAGTTTATCTACTAAAGCAAGGGAAGGACCCATAGGGTCCTAATTACTATCACATGATTATGATATTGAATGTAAATTGTAAGGTAATCACATAATAAATAGCATATAGAATGAGTATGCTCTCAAAGTCTAACGTCCTTAAAGACAAAAATGGATCCTTAGAAGGGTGACAACTATTTACCAACACAAACTACTTAATAGATACTTTAGATAGGTTTACAAATGGGACAGTCCTACCCGTGGAAATGATGTTATATGCAGTGTGGTATGAGTGTTATGTTGCAAGTGTGAGAAGCTTGCAAGCCTGACCCGCAGAAAGGATGTTTAGGGTTCTCCCACAGAGAGAGTCTTAAAGAAACAGTACCAAATGAGGCATTGTAAAGCAAGTTTTAGAAAGGAAGGGTGTTTATAAAGCAATTGTGAATGAGTAGTGTGGAAATATTAAAAAATATTAAAATCTGCCCCATATCTTACTGCATTAAATATGTGCAACAGTTGCTGTAGTGTGCAAATTGTACAGCGTAACATAAGTATACTGAAACTATAGAAATGTCGCACATAAGCAATTTTAAAAACCACGAAGGCAAATTCAATTGCCTCGAATGTGAATGCCACAGTCCAAAATTCTGGACAGCTTTCACTTCTAGACTCTGGCATTATTTATGTTTACTTTTGCTCTAGACAATCTGTTAGAAATGGGATCTTTGGTTGGCAGTCAGGTTACCTCCTGTCCAAACAAGGACCCTCACTCTAGTCATGGTAAGTCACCCACAATCCAAATTATCCTCTGCCCACCCTGTGCCCACTCTCTGGAAGCTTGGCACTGAGCAGTCAGGCCTAACTTAGAAGCCAATGTGTGAAGTATTTGTGCAATAAATCATGTAATAATACAGTATAACACCACAAAAATACACCACACAGTGTTTAGAAAAATATATGATATTTATCTGATTAAATGCAGGTCAAAACGATTAAGGTTTGATAAGTACACTTTGAATTATTACTGTAGGAAATGATAAAAGAAGTCTTTAGTCTTTAAAAAGCAACAAATGTCTCTTGCAAGCACAAAGTACCTGGTTTGCGTGAAAATTCTCTGCAAGGGAGGAGATGCATGGAAAACAGGGAGGTGTACGTCGATTTTTCCGGCGCACACAGACTTTTTGGAGTTTTCATGCAGGGCAGGCTTTGTGTCGATTTCTGTTGTGTAGACTGGGATTCTCTTTGGGTTGCGGGGTTTTCGGACGCCCCGGGGGTGATGCAGAGAAATCCTGGGCATGCAGGACGAACTCACAGGGGCTGCGTCGATCCGGTGGGCGATGCATGGAAAATTCTGTTGCACGGTAGATGCTGCATCGATTCTTCTTGCAGGAAGTCGGGTTGCGTCGTTCCAGTTCAGCTGTGGATCGATCCAGTGGGCTGTGCGTCGAATTTCTGGTCGCACAGCTGGTGCTGCGTCGATTTCCTCTCCGGGAGCTGGGCTGCATCGTTCCGGTTTGGCATGCAGTGATTTTCTCACCGAGGTGCAGGCTGTGCGTCATTTCTTGCAGGCTGTGCATACATTTTCGCCACACAAGGAGTTCTTTTGCAGTGATGAAGTCTTTTTGGTCCTGAGACTTCAAGGAACAGGAGGCAAGCTCTATCCAAGCCCTTCTCTGCAGAGCCAGAGGGCAGCAAGGCAGCAGGGCAACAGCAGAGCAGCAGTCCTTTGCAGAAAAGCAGTCACATGAGTCCTTTGGGCAGCCAGGCAGTTCCTCTTGGGAGGTTCTAGTTTGGGGATTCTTCTCCAGTGGCATCTTGTCCAGAAGTGTCTAACTTCAGAAGAGTCTAACTTGGTAGGGTCAGAGACCCTGCCTAAATACCCAAATGTGCCTTTGAAGTGGGGGAGACTTCAAAGAGTGGCTTAGAAGTGCACAAGGTCCCCTTTCAGTTCCATCCTGTCTCCCAGGGTCCCAGTAGGGGGTGTGACAGTCCATTGTGTGAGGTCAGGCTACTGTCCTTTGACATGAAAGTGTCAGGCCCCCCACCCTCCCAGCCCAGGAAGACTCATTCAGTATGCAAATGTGTGCAAGTGTGACTGAGTATCCTGTGTTTGGGGTTGTCTGAGTGAATGCACAAGGGAGCTGTCAACTAAACCTAGCCAGAGGTGGATTGGAAGGCACAGAAGGATTTAAGTGTAGAGAAATGTTCACTTTCTAAAAGTAGCATTTCTAACATGGTAATATAAAATCCAACTACACCAATAGGCAGGACTTTCTATTACCATTCTGACCATACTAAATATGACCTGGCTACTCCTTTCAGATCAGGATCTGCCACTCAGACAGTTTATGAGGGTAGCCCTAATGCTATCTTTTGAAAGGAGCAGGCCTCACAGCACTGAACACACAGGCCCTGCAATGGCAGGACTGAGACATTGTTAGGGGGCTACTTATGTGGGTGGCACAACCAGTGCTGCAGCCCATTAGTAGCATCTAATTTACAGGCCCTGGGCACATGTAGCGTACCTTTCTAGAGACTTACAAGTAAATTGAATAAGCCAGTTGGGTATGAGCCAATGTCACAATTTTTAAGGAGAGAGCATATGCACTTTAGCAATGATTAGCAGTGGTAAAGTGCTCAGAGTCCTAAAGCCAGCAAAAATGAGGTCAGAAAAAGAGGACGGAGAAGGCAAAAAGTTTGGTGGTGACCCTGCAGAAAGGCCATTTCCAACACAATCCAACTGGCAGCAGCCACCAGGGAGGAAACATTTGAGCTCAAAATGTATGCCTTCCCAACCATAAAACCAGTAATATATAAGGTTTTCAGTTGTGACGACAACGGGGAATCAGATAAATGGCAGCACCAGTCACCTTCCCAACCATTTTTAGAAACTATAGGCCAGATGTACAAAAATGCAATTATTTCTTACATAGCGACTTTAGAAATTGCTATTTAAGAAATGGAAAATGCTATGTACAGAGATACTGATTTCTTAATAGTGATTTCTTTAAAGTAGGAATTGCTATTAGGAAATCGGTATTAAGGAATGCCTAAGGGGCACGTGTGTGCACTATTGCAATTAAAAAAAAGCACCTTGTAGTGCTTTTTGTAAAATTGCACCAGGTTACCACCGACTTCAAGTCGGTGGCAATTGCATCTCCAAGTTGCATTTAGGAAATGCTTTGTACATCAGAATAGGAATCACAAATAGGAAATCCCTATTTCCGATTTCATATTCTGGGAATCGCACATTGTGATTTCTAAAGGGTAGAAATTGCAATATGCGATTTCTTCAAGGCCTTTGCACATAAGAAAAAGCCATTTTGCATTTCTCAATGGCCCGAAATAGTGATTTGGACCATTAAAAAATGCAAAAGGACTTTGAACATTTGGCCCAAAAATGCATTGCTGTTCAGGACTTCTCAGACTGTGGTAGGCTGTCCACTGTCCATTCTGGCTGTAGATCAGAGAGCTAATGAGAGTTGGTGGTGCCTCAGGGGCCTCTGTGTTTGATTGTGTGCTAGCGCTCTGAGTTATACAGCTTGCCTGCTCCTGTTCCGTAAGGGAGGTAGCAGGTAGACCCTCCCCATCACTTTTGCAGCTGGTTACAGGAGAATCTGCCTTCCAGGAGATGCACCACCCTCCTCACACAAAGGGTCAGCTTTTTAAGGGGTCTGTCTAGCGCAATATTCCATCTAGTGTCACCAACATAAACCTGTGCTGATGTCTGTGACATTAAGGGAAGAGCTAGCAATTTTGGAACTGGGAAACCGGGGGCATATCCTCACGCCCCTTGCATAATGGTGCATCATTTTTTCTGATGCTCTGGCGTTCAAAGTACGCAGACCCATAGCTAAAAGCCACTTTGCGTGGCTTTTTATGACCTTCTAGATATGGTTTAAGTCAACACAGCTCAAGTTACTGGGGTGCCTTACGGTGCGTCAGGGAGGTGTTCCATGTGCGTTGTGGTGGGTGCTCCCATGCAACACCCTTGAGTTTTGATGTATTCCCAGATTGACAATGTTCTGTAAATCTGGGAATATGTAAAAACTGTACACATCCCCTATCTTACTTCTCATTTTTTTCTCTATGTGTGCTGCATTCTGCAACACACATAGAACGAGGAAAAAGACTCCATGGATTGTTTTTGTGCAGGAACACTTCCCATCCTGCACAAAAACAATTCTGCCAACAATGCAGACACCCTTCCACAATTGTGCAAGGGTGCCTGTGTTGGCGCTAGGCAGCAAATTGGGCACCAGCTGAAAGAGTAGGAATGCACCGTATCTCGTAAACACAGTGCATTACTGCCTTTTCTAATTGGCGTAGGGCAGCGCAGCAAAAATACTTGCGGAGCTACTTTACGCCAATTCATTTCATATATGCCCCAAGGTTTGAGTCTCTATTGTGGCTGACCATCCCATTATTCTGGGCAAATCTCACCGGTGCTGAAAAACAAATATATCCAAAACAAAATGGAAGGGCTCAAAATGGTGGGAGATTTGGGAAGAGTTTGTTCTGTGCATATACTCCCATATACGCCAAGAATCAATGAATGCACAGTTCCAAAGTGATTAAACTAATAGTAATCTCACCCTAATTCAAACTATGGTTCCTGTGGATAGCCTGAAACAGGAACAAATGCCCTCACTCACCTATAGGTGACATGCTTCATCTTCGGGCTCTGCTCCTCGTCAGACAGGCACTGCAATATCTCACGGGCCCCTGGTGGGGACTCTGTACTGGGGATCTCTTGAAGATAAATTGCAGAGAGTGAATGCAAATAATGTGGGACTGGTGTATGAAAACTATTAAAATTGACTAGAAGGACCACGTAGTAAAATGTTTAATGAAGATATGGGCCTCTGTCAAGATTAAAAACAACTATGTGTGGGGAAGAAAGAGTAATATCTGTCTCACCCTATACACAAATTGGATTGAGTATTGATGAGCCCTATAATCTAGGGGTCAGTTATGTATGCAGCAGGATTGGAAATCCCAATACTACCAAATTAGAAAGGTTAATATGTTTCTCGCTCAAAATACGTCTGAAAAGATCTGGGTGCGATTCGTCAGGACCTAGATTTAAACCTACCTAGTCCTCGCAACTATAATAAAGACATGTGTGTTAAACAGGAACCCTCCTTATATTAAAGAACGGGCTCCAACCGAAAACGCAGAGAGCCTACATAATGACGCCGATACAGTCATCAGCAAATTTGGTGGGAAATCGTAGCTACCGTCAGCACCTACCCTGGGAGTAGGTGCGGCAAAAACTGCAATACCTTCTGGTTTTGCTCATATATGACAAACTACACATTCTTCTGCTTGAACATCATGAGACCCTTCTCCCCTGCAGAGAAATAAAGGCACAGTACCCTGGTCACCCCGACTCCTGCCAGCACAATAATATCAACCAATTGATGGCAAAGTACATTGTGCCTGGTGGGTTGATTCATAGTATACAGTGCGGCTACAGTATGCATCCATTGTGCAATGCATGTGTCTACTCTCTGCATACACTTTACCTTTGTGGATTATCTGTGAATGCCCATGTGCGTATGCATGCTTATGCATGTGCCTGTGAGTACATACCTCAAGTCTCTGCTCACTGAGCTAAATACATTTATATATTAACATGTCAGTGCAGGATATATTCACGATGTGTCTGTCTACGGGCCTTAGGCCTTCACATGGCATTGTCTAGGAGTGTCTATATAGAGTGCATGGGAAGGAAAAAATACCTCAGCTTGTTCCATGCAGTCCACGGTTTCTCAATAACGAGACATGAATGTGCAAGTCTAGTTGTGACCATCTTTGCCAATAACTCTCTTTAAGCAAATGCAAGGGGTCCTAAGCAATGAAATAAGTGACTGCCACTGCAGATGTTGTTGATCTGCCCTCTGATCTTTTTGCCCACATCATCATTCACATAAAGGGCAGCTCTGGGCGCTGTACCGATAATCTCCCCATCCTCAATGGCCAGCCTTGGCTTGTGTATTATCTTGCATCACCGCATTGTGAGCCCAGTACCTGGACAACACAAATCTTGTATTCACTTTCTGCACCAAATTTAGATAAGGACTATTTTAACATTCCTATGGGTTTCTTTGTGCACTGAGGCTTTATTTCACTGCACAGTTCGGTTATAACCCTGGGTCCCTTTGCTCCAGAATGACTGTTAAGCACTGCCTGGCACTGCTGTATGTGGAAAAACACCTTAAAGATTTATGATGGCCCAAGAAACTTGGGGTACAAGAATCGTATTCAGTTGAAGTGGCACACCCTTATACCATTCTAAGTGTGAGTGCTGTAAGAATCATAAATGAACATGTTTTGTTTTCATGATGCTACTCAATACTGTATTTACCGATACTGATGCTGACAGATGATGAAAGTAGGCTTGGCCAGGTCTTGGCTCCACTACCTTCAAGGCCACACACGTGCTCCGGTGCTCACTCTGATGTGGGAAGTAGTAGTCAAACACTAACTTTAGCAACTTTTCACATGTGCAACACTGTTAATGGCCCTGCCCATGAAGAGAAGAGATCATGGTACAGGAATTGCCAAGCACTGCATGGCTTTAAAATAAAGCCATACAGAGATTGTCTATGTTCTGTAAACCTCCACCCTCATGCTGCTTTGTGTGTAGGAGTTGGGATTAGAGACCGGCCTACCTGCATCTCTTATCCTGAGCCAATTGAAATGCCTCTCCCTTGATGGCTCTATTTGCAGAGTGTTTGAGAGCAGAGCCAGGATTGGCTAAGGAAGGCAAACTCAGCACTCCTTAGAAGACCGTGGGGATTTGGCAGTGATCCCCCTCAGACTCACTGACATAGCGCAGGTAGAAGAGGCCTAAGTGTTTGGTAGAAATGGGGTCTCCCTCACTCTAGTCAGGGCAAGGGAGTCCCACAGCTAAGATAACCCCTGCTCACCCCCTTGGTAGCTTGGCTCAAGCAGTCAGGCTTATCCTAGAGGCAATGTGTACAGAATTTGTACACACACACAGTGAAAACACCACAAAAGTACTCCACACCAGTTTAGGAAAATAGCCATTAATTATTTGAGTATAACAAGACTAAAATGACACAAATCCAACATACACAAGTAAAAATAATTTTTCAAAGTTGAAATGGGTCTTTTTAGCACAAAGTACCTGGGATGCGTCAAAAACATAGACAATGCGGGCGACAGGGTAGAGGAGTCACCGAAAATCAAATCGGTGCATCGGTTCCTTAATGTTCAGAGGATGCGTTGATTCTTTCCTCTCAGGAGAGGCGATGTGTCAGTTCCTTACTGGCAGCGGATGTGATGCGTTGATTCTTTCCTCACAGGAAAGGTGATACGTTGATTTCCAGATACGCAGCCTTGGTTGTTACTATGGTGCAGGATTGATGAGAAATTGATGCCCTGTGGACAATGCGTGGAAAATTCGGATGCCCTGTGTTAATGAAGCTGCACAGAAACAGGCGCTGCATCAGTTCTGCAGCTGCGAGACAGGCGCTGCATGGATTTTTCTGCTGCGGTGTGTTGCTGGTTGATTTTCTTCTTCAGGTCACAAGCTTGCAGTTCCAAGGGCCTAGAGACTGGAGTTCGCACCACTTGGCAAATCAGGACTCTCAGCAGAAGAGTCCAGGCACTGACAGATGAAGTCTTTGATGTTCCTGAAACTCCACAACAAGAGGAAAGCTCAGTTCAAGCCCTTGGAGAACCTTTGGAAGCAGGATGTAGAAAACAAAGTCCAGTTCTTTCATTCCTTTCAGGACAGAAGAGCAGACCAGCACAGCAAAGCTACAGGCAGTCCTTTCTACAGCATCCAGCTCTTCTTCCTGGCACAATGTCCTCAGTCCAGAAGAATTCTAACTTTGTGGGGTCAGGGGTCCAGTACTTATTTCTGCCTTTGAAGTGGGCAAACTTCAAAGAGAAATCTTTGTAGTGCACAAGACCCTGCCTTTCCCTGCCTTGGCCCCAGAGACGCTCCAGGGAGTTGGAGGCTGATTTGTGTAAGGACAGGCACAAGCCTTTTCAGGTGCAAGTGCCAGCTCCTCCCACCACTCTTTCTCAGGAAGATCCATCAGCCTGGTGATGGGCGATTAGGATATGCAGGCACACCTCCGCTCCCTTTGTGTGACTGTCGAGAGTGAATACACAAACAGCTCAACTGTCATCCTGACTCAGACATGTATTCAGCAGACAGACGGAGGCACAGATTGGTTAAGAAAGAAAATGTCCACTTTCTAAATGTGGCATTTTCAAACTTACGATTCCAAAACCAACTTCACCAAAAGATTTATTTTTAAATTGTGAGTTCAGAAACTGCATATCTCTATCTGCTCCCAGTGCGAAATTACAGATAAAAGATATTTCAAGATAATCCCTGTGTTACCCTATAGGAGAGATAGGCCTTGCAATAGGGAAAAACTAATTTAGCAGTATTTCACTATCAGGACATGTAAAACACTCCAGTACAAGTCCTAACTTTTAAATGCACTGCACCCTACCTATCAGGCTGCCCAGGGCCTAGTCTAGGGGTGACATACATGTAGTAAAAGGGAAGGTTTGGGCCTCGCTAGTGGGTGCACTTTCCAGGTCAAAATGGCAGTTTAAAACTGACCTCACAGATGCTGAAATAGCAGGCCTGAGCCATATTTACAAGGCTACTCATGTGGATGGCACAATCAATGCTGCAGGCCCACTAGTAACATTTGATTTACAAGCCCTGGGCACACACCGTGCACTGTACTAGGGACTTACTAGTGAATCAAATATGCCAGTCACGGATAAACCAATCAGCAATGCATTTTAGACAGAGAACATATGCACTTTAGCACTGGTTAGCAGTGGTAAAGTGCTGGGAGTCCTAAGGCCAACAAAACGAGGTCAGAAAAAAAAGGTGAAAGAAAGCAAAAAGTTTGGGGGTAACCCTGCCAAAAAGGACAGGTCCAACACTTGCATGTTGGCCTGGTCACAGGAAGACACCTGTCCAGCCTGACATGCACACTTCAAAGACCCTACCTGGTTGCTGTCATTCAATTTAGACACAACTCCACCCTCATGCACTGGCCAGCAACTTAAATAAAAGCACCTCAGCGGCTGCCAAAAAAAATAATTATTTGACGTTTATTAATTCCGGTGACAAAAAATAGAGGGGGGGGCAATGATCCAATGCCCCAATAAAGGACCTGCTCCTACAGTTAAAACATTTGTCCTTTTGAGTTGGTACAGTTCATTACGGAGTTTAGGGGCTTTTGGTTTCCCACTCACAATGTCACATTGCAACTTATATGTAAACGCATGGGCAAAGATCATGATTAAAACATAGATGAGTAAGCCTATTAAAGTTATACAAGGCTCATCACAATTGTGTTTTCACTCTCTAAGGAACCCTTCCAATAGCAGTTCAAGAAATAGGCAAATAGCACCACTTCAAGATAACAAGTCCACAATTAAACTATATGCATGTGAGATTGTACTGTTCTGGAAACCTGCTTAATGCCACGGTGCCGGCTGCCAACATACTGCTGCGGTGGCGAATATCCGTTCGCCATATTATGACACACACACACCAAACCAACAGAATACTGCCACATACACAAATCCACCAGCCCAAAGGTCAGTGTTAAATTTTCGGTATGAACACCCATCCAGTTACACCAACAAACCAACGCCCGCAACATTATGACCCATGAATCACTACGGCGGACATTCATTGGTGCACACTGGCGCGCTCACAATGTCCACCCAAATACAAAACAACACTACATTGGCCTAAACGAAAATCACACACCAGACACTCATACACACACCACACACACCCACCCACAGCACTATAAAACACACACCTACATTACCCACAACCATTTGGCAACATAAAAAGACTGCAAGAGCTAGCCATCGACATAACAGAGATAACTACACACACACACCACAGCCACTCATACATCTGTTACGCACCCCACATCCAACACCCCACCACATTACTCAACAACCTCTGCACAACACACACCACACAACACCCATGTCCCCACTAAGGCACCCCCGTTTCACTGATAAGGAGTTGAGGGTCGTGGTGGAGGAAATAGTCAGGGTAGGTCCACAGCTGTTTGGAGAACAGGTACAGCAAATATCCATTGCCAGGCAGATGGAGCTATGGTGGAGGATCGTGGACAGAGTGAATGTCGTAGACAGCATCTAAGAACAAGGGACGACATCAGGAAGAGGTGGAACGACCTATGGGGGAAGGTTACGGTCCATGGCAGCAAGGCACCAGCTTGCCATCCAGAGGACTGGCGGTGGACCCCCACCTCCTTCCCCACAACTCACAGCATGGGAGGAGCAAGTCTTGGCAATACTGCATCCTGAGGGACTCATCCATCGACACGTCCCCTGTGCCCTCTCCCACCCTGTCTGTCCCCCCCACTCCTAAGGGACATGAACGCATGCACTCAGACAACCAACAGCCATCCACCTCACATCAGCACACTGCCCATGCCCCTGCACCCAAATCCAGCAGACATACTCCTCCAACAACCACGCCCTCAACCTCCACTCCCATCCCTCCTCCCTTATACCACCCCACCGCCCCTAAGAAGCTTTTAGTTGCCCAACTTGAGCCTTTATTTCCCCCTCCAACCCCCTGTCCTGCCCGTAAGAGCATGGTCACAACAACCCATCCCAGCACCTCAGCCAAACAGTCCATGGGGATAGTGGAGGCACCTCCTAGTCATGGAGGTAAGAAAGTGAAGGATCCCACTCCACCAGCCAGGAAAGGGAAGGTTCCCACTCATTTACCTATGAAAGGAAAGGTTCCCACTCAACCACCAATGCAAGGCAAGAAGCTGTCACCTCCAGCTGAGACACAGCAGCCCTCACCTCCAGCAGAGGCTGCCAAGGAGACACCTCCACCAGCACAGGCAAAGCAGCCTTCTACTCCAGCTGAGACAAAGCAACCCTCACCTCCAGCAGAGGCTGCCAAGGAGACACCTCCACAAGCACAGGCAAAGTAGCCCTCACCTTCAGCTGAGACAAAGCAGCCCTCACCTCCAGCAGGTGCCATGTATGCCACCCTCCAGGGACTGTTGTACAAGAAACCCACTCCAGAAACAGTGGGCAAGTTACCCAACTCAGAGACTGTTACCTTTCACTCCCCAGCATTGAGAAATGGGCATGGACCCCCCCCAGAACCAGTGGGCAAGTTCCCCACTTCAGCTGAGGTGCCCCCCATGCCCGTTCCACCTGAAGTGCCTGCCCACTTCCAAAATGATGCCCCTGCACAGTTTAGTGCAAACATTATCAGGAACAAGTTGGAGCTTGGACTGTGTAATGTGCAATGTGGCCATGTGGGCCTTTTGTACTTTGAACTGGCCATTGGCCCTTTCTGGACATTTACTCAAAATCATTTTTAACACATTGGAACATATGGTGGCGGTTGGCATCAAATTAGAATATCAGTAATGCCTAATTGTTGTCCTTGCATTATTATGACGTATGTCCTGTGACATTGTTTTTACTCTGCAGCTGGTTGTGTATACGGTGTGTGTGTGAATGGTGTGTGTTGTGCGTGTCTGTGTCACTCTCCTTTTCCTCCCTCCCTCCCTTGTGTGCTAGGTGGCTGTACTCACTGTTGTCGTCTTTGTTGGTGTTCGTGTTCCAGGTGAAGCATCGTGTAGAAGAGCATTGGGAAGACTTGTAGTTCCGGTTCCATGCCGG